>NC_068396.1:12498664-12798664 GCF_023724105.1 Carassius gibelio
GTGATGGACTGGAGTTGTATGGATTGTGATGTTTTTATCATCTGTCTGGACTCTCATTCTGACGGCACCCATTTACTTCAGAGGATGTTATGCTTAATTTATCTAAATCTGTTCTGATGAAGAAACAAACTCATCTACCATCTTCAATGGGTGTGAAAATATTCAGAAAATTTTCATTTTTTGGGTAAACCACACCATTTTTTTTGCTAAACCTCTTACAGATCCTGTAAAGCTACGAGCACAACTATAAGTGTGTGAAAGATATAGAAGAGTCTAACCTGCATTTAGACACTACAGATCCAACAGCTTTCAACAGCTCTTCCTGTGGATATACAATACATTAGACTTCAGAGGCCACAAATACAGCAAAGAAAGAAAACGGGTAAAAACAAACCACTGAGATCATGTTTGTCTGCTTCCAGAGCAGACAGCATTATTAATCCCTGCTCAGGTGCATAAAGTCTGTCCCCCAGCACAGATTTTGTGTATGTTACCTTCCCAGCCCAGGTGCGTCCTGCGAGCCCCTGCAGCAGTGCACTCAACACCATGCCCAGGTGAGGGGCCACCAGTGAGCCTGTTTGTTGCTTAGCAATAGTTGCCATGGCAGAGGCACCCTGAGCCTTCATCTTCCAGGACTGAGACTGCAGAGCCCTCTGAGTAACGGCTATGAGCTCAGTCATGTACAACCGGATTCCACCAAAGCTGCCTAAAAATACACAATAATCCAGAATTCATTCTCTCATCCTAGCCCTTAACACACACACACACACACACACACACACACACACACACACACATGTAATAGACAACCTTTTGGGGTCATTCATATTTTTATTAAACAAGGACACATTAAATGAATCAAAAGTGACAGACATTTATAATGCTACAAAAGATTTCGCTTTCATACAAATGCAGTTCTTTGAACTTTCTATTCAAAATAATTCTGAAAAAAATAAATATATCACAAAAATATTAAACAAAATAATAAATACTGAATGATTTCTGAAAGATCATGTGGCATTGCAGACAGGAGTAATGATGCTAAAAAATCTAGTTCTTCAAGGCCTGGGTATTGACTTTTCTAATTAGATCCAACTGTCTTCAGTTATATTATGTTTGACTCAACATTGTAACTAATATTTGCATAATGAAATCAAATAAAAATCTTACTTAAGATCTAAAAAAAAAAAAAAAAAAGTAAACTAATGCTAAAATGTTGAAGTCTAACATAACAATAGGGCTAGGTGATAAAAATAAATAAATAAATAAATAAACATTAACAATGATTTTTTTATGTTAAGTCTAGCAACATGAATAAATTACAGCATAAACAGCCCACCACAAAATAAAATCTTTACATATCCAAAGAAAAAACAAAAAGACCAGTGAGGGTTTGTTGGTTTTAAGAACTGGCTTCAGGTCGGGGTCAAAAATTAATGGAAGCTTGTAGTAAAAATTCCTCAAATTCAAGATAAGGGCCACAACTTACCCCTTCATAATTAATCAATCGATTAAGGCTGTCACAATTAACAAAAATACATGTTAAAATGAAATGTCTATGACTGCTCTTTACAACTTGTTTTTATTTTTTGCAGTGTCAAGCTTTATAACCAATCACACACAACTTAAGAATGCAAAGGCCAGAGTTGTTCAAATTAGTCTGTAAAAATAAATATGCACCAAAAAAAAAAAAAGCCTCCTTAAATGGAAAAGTTAATTTCTGACACTGCCATTCAAAAATGTTATGAATTAATCAGCAAAATTACCTTTTCCCATTCAAACTTTATACATCATAACCTACCGGGTACATGTTCCTGCCAGACCTCAGACCACAGGTTGGCCTCAGCACTTTCTCCTTTCTCTTCCTCAGGCTCCTGATGCATGCCCAGAAACGCCAGCGGCAGAGCCACTCCAGCATGAGCCTTCAACACATCAGGACTGTAGTGACTGATGGCATGAACCACCAGACAACATGAGGACTTGTACAGTGCCTCTGAAAATGACAGAAAAAAAAAAATCACTTTACAACCTAGACAGCATGAGAATTTACATTCTTATTTTTCAAGAGAAATCCTCTTCATTAAATGACAGTTCACCCATAAATGAACATGGGGTCAGCGTTAACTTGTGTCATCTTTTGTGTTCAACCAAAGAAAGTCAAGTCATATGGGTTTGGAAGACCATGGGCACATTCATATTCGAGTGAACTATTCCATTAAAATCCTCATACCCTCTTTTTCCAGGTACCAGGTGCTCAGTTTCTGCAGAAGCTTCTCAACACTGCCGTCTTTGGCCGTCTGATGGGGAAAACAAGAGTATTGTTTTGTAACTCTGTTGTTGCTTTAGGTTCAACTGAAATATACATTCAGGTATGTTCTCATACCCTGACCAGATGTCCAATGGCAAAGGCAAATGACTTCTGAATGACGCTACTACGGTCATTAATCCCATTTAGGAGTGAACTCATGAGTTTACCTGTGGGACAAAATATGCCCAATCACATATCAGGGAGTACAAATGTACAAAACATTGCAACTCCTCTATTCTGTCAGTATGTGTTACCTGAATATGGTGTAAGATCTTGAGGGCACTGTACTGTCAAGGACACAATCACACTGGCACATCCTCCCTACAATTGTACATACAACTGTCAGTCTCTGTGTAAATGTGGGGAGATAATACTGAGCAGGATGTGTACCTTGGTTCCTAGTCCGATTCCACTCTTTAGTAGCTCACAAAGTTTTGGAACAAGCTCTCCTAACACAGACACATCCAAGTGTTGCAGACACTAAAAACCACAAATGCAGCTCACATAAACATTGGAGTAAAAAAAAAAAAAACACCCAACAACATTGAATGCTTTTTTTAATTACCCATTTGGAATGCAGCTAATGCATCATTTGGACAAACTTGTTGTGTCTTACCATATTAATGGTTTCCATCATAGGAGAAGACTTGGCTGCACTTAACCTTGCAGCATCCATTGCACTCTGACACACAAGGAAATGTGAAAACAATACGTTAATTACGTACAAGACGTGTAAAGTCTATTCTGCTAATATCACCAAAAGGAATAAAAATAATGATTGTTTTCAAACGCTCTCAAACTCACACTACTTGAAAAGGAAAATAAAATGAAATAATTTTTAAGTCCTTTATGTTGTTTATTTGTCTATGTGGTGTTTGTAATTAGCTTTTAGACAAACCACGTGCCAATCCATAAAATCACCACCATTGCGGAGTATTTTCTTCTTAAAACTAGTTCACCAAATGCTGTCCCAGAAACACGGTTTGAAACAGCCCTCGGTTTTCTACATCATAAAATTCAATAACCAATCACGTCAAGGGATAGATTCCTATCATTAGCATATCCCTCTCTCCATACAAATGTGGCATGCATAGAGATCACATGCAAAATCCGCATATAGTAAATGAGGCAAGGGTGTATAGTTACATTCAAGCTATTTACAGGCATGAGAAAATTATTTTCACAAGTAAACACATGTAAATATGAATTTTTTTAATGCTCAAATCTGATTTTAAGGGATACAATTTTTGACTACAGTGGAACTTTAATGTATTATTTTATTATTATATGCAACTAACATTTTAAATAATTTAAAAACACATTTAAAGAATGTCTATTTATTTGTCACTCTGAATAAATTTGGATAAGGATTTACTATTATTTTTGTTGTTGTTCACATTTCTTATGTACTGTTTATTTTAGTGCAGTCGAATGATTAATCGCAATTAATTGCATACAAGATAAAGGTTTTTGTTGGCATTATATATATCTGTGTTCTGTGTATAAATACACATTTTCTGAAATGTATACATGCATGCATATTTATATATACATATATAATAATAATAAATAGACACAGCACACATACATATGTAAACAAAAACTTTTTTTATATGCGATTAATCATTTAAAAACACTAGTTAATTTAATAATATTTATTTATTAGATGAAGTTTGCATCACTGATTCTTTTATGCTTTGCTGCTTTGAAAGGATCTCTATTGTATGAAGCCCGATATAAATAAAATAACTTTACACCTAGTTTACTCCATGTTAGAGTAGATGATCACAGAGCTGCTCACCTTCTCCTGCTCTGTGGCTCTCAGACTGAGGTAGTTGAGCACCTGTGGTTCCAGCACGCTCAGGGCCTCCAGCAGAGCCGGGATGAGTCGAGGAGCATGGGGCTTTAGACGGCTGCCTGCGGTCTTACTGATCTTCACTAGAGTTTGGATACTAAAACAAAGCAATACTCAAGACTTTTACCTTGAATATAAAATTTAATTTAATAGGTTTGTGTGCATGTGGCTGGTATGTTTTCTTACCTGAGAGTGCGCACTTCGGTTACATTGCTGACAATGCCTTTGTCCAGTAGAGTTGGCAACAACACAGCCACTGTCCTCTGAGCAGCAGCACCTGTTGATTCACACATGCGCACACACACCTATTGGACAAACACACATGCGTCAGTTAGCGGTGCCGTCTCAAGAGTGGAAAATCATTGGGGTATCCAGAATTCATCGCTGCAACTCACTTTACTGAGAGTCTTTAGAGTCAGATCTGCTGCCTTACGGACTGACTCCTGCAACAGGAAACAAATAAGACAAGCTGCAGGTTACAAGCAAAGCACACACAAAGCGTTGCAAAACATAGAAAAGCTTTTTATTTCTCACCTTTATATCATCCAGAACCCGAAACAGAGTCTCCCAGATTTCTGACAAGCGCTCAAGGATTTCATCTGCCTGTCTTCCACGAATCAGATCATTCAAAGCCAAGCAGCTGAAAAAAAGGGGTCTGATGATTTAAACCCAATCTAGACTGGAGGAAATCAAGGTATATCCAGATACGTTACCTTGACTCCCGCACCCTCCACATATTACTAGTGAGGTTGGAAATTACATCTTGAAGAATTTCCTTAAAATATTTCTCCACCTGCCAAAAACAGACACAATTTATCTGTAATAACAATACAGTGTCCCTTATATATTTTAAGCAGTGTAAATCATTATTCGAAGAAATAATAATATCTTACAATGGTTTTATCTGTGACGAGAGCATCCCAGATGCTAGTCATGGCCTGTCTAATGGCCAGGTTGGGGTCAAACTGGTATCTATAGAGACGGGGAACCAGCTGAGGCAGGAAAGGAGCCAGCTGCTCACCTGCTTTGGCTGCAATAATGTTAAACCCAAATGCTGCTCCCTACAGCACAAGAGGAGTCAATGATCATTGCAAAAAAGGCTCTCAACCATAAGTTACCAAAGTCATAAACAATCACATTATGGTTAATACAGCTTACCTTCCTGGAATTCCACATGGCATGGTGATTGGCAAGATTCATGAACTTGTAAACAAGATCTGGTTGGTTTAGATCACTAGCCAATGCACAGAGCTCCTTGTAGGTGGAGAGTCCTTGTCTACCAAAGTAAAAGATCAAAACAAAACATGATGAAAGAAAACATCCACTCTAGTAATCTCATTAAAATGTTTAATTCTCATATCTGTGAATTCGTACTCCCTAAAATGGTTCTAAACAATCTGAAATATAAGTGAACTAAAAGCAGCACATACCCATCAGGTGATTTGCCAAGTGCCTCCCCCTGGAAGACTTCAGTGTCCTCTGAGACGGCATGTTTGGCTCTAAAAACATAAAATCTCACAGATATCAAAAAAATTGCACACGATATTCTGTTATGTAACTTACTGAAACATAAAAGTTCAGATACTGAACTGAATCTAATTAGTAGTCAATATAGAGTAACTGCTCTATGTTCTGGGGCTTGGTAAATTTTAGTAATACAATATACCACAAACCATAATCCAAAAGTTAATAATAATGAAAGGAACCAGGAATAAGCTGTTTTTTTTTTTTAATACCTTTTACCAGTCATGAGTGTTTCCACAAGGGTCGATACCAATTCCTGTTGATCCTGTTCTCCTCCCAGCTCATAAACCAGCCCGAGTCCTTTAGACGCCACATCTTGGCTGAGTTCTACACACACAGATCATCATCATCATCATCAAACCTAAAATCTCCCTGACTTTATATACCGGTACTGTCAAATGTGATGTGACCTTTAAAAGAGCAGTATCATAAGGAGCAGTGTGTGACTCACCATCTGGATCAGACAAGACAGAAATAAAGGCTGTCTGTATCTCCTTCAGATGAGACTATCACAGACAAAGAGAGAACATATACTTTGTCATGTCAATGTTTCTTTGTGTGTGTAAATGAGACTGGGAGTGAATTTCTGCATGTATTTACCTGGATTTCTTTGTGATGGCTGAGTTTCTTGACTAGAGACAGGAGCCATATGCAGGCAGCCTGCCGAACATGAGGGTTTGGACTTGGTATATACTTTGACAAGACAGAGCTCAACACCCAGGGCACTATATCATTATTCTTCACATCTGAAAAAAAAATTAAATAAACATAACAGTTTACTTGTCTTACTTTTTCAAAATCTGTGTTTTGGGCAAGTGTGAAAAAGATTCAAGCCCCATCGAAGCACACAGTTCCCTCTCTCACAAATACTTACTGTCAGGAGGGCAGTACTGCTCTTCTGTGCATGTCCACACATCTCGGGCAGCTCCAGAGCAGCTTCCTATAGCAGCATTAGTTAAAGCCTCTCCCACAGTAAACTGTAGCTCCACCTGCTTGGCCTAAAGAAACCCAACACAAACATATTTCAATATGAAATGTGAAGAAATGGACAAATGTTTTTTTGTGTGTTTTTTGTTTTCTCATTATGTTATTTATTTGATATGAATTCACTGAAATATAATGACAAAAGTAGAACTGTCAATTTGAAGTGTTAATTAAGTGTAAATAATTAAAACAAGTTATTCTTGCATTTAACTGCCCGGACCGCTACAGCATCTTTGCATGTTGTTGCTGACAAAATGATGCGTGATGATGACCGATTAAGTGATGTAGTCTATACAAATCCAGTTATATGCCCCTAAAATTCAAGATATGTCCAAACAAACGTGTATGGGATTTTGTCTTCTATTTATATCATATGATATAATGTAGTTTTTTTATATCATATGATATAATGTAGTTTTAAATGCAGAATTCGTGGTCTACATTTAACCCATCCAAAGTGCACACACACACAGAGCAGTGAACATACACACACACACAGTGTGCTCACTAAACACAAAGTTAATATTGTTACATTTTAGACACAATTTTGTCAGTATTGTCTGTTTTTGCTTAAATTTGCCAATGAAATATAAATGGTTCCAAACAAAGCCACAGCAGAACAGCTCTGTGTGTCGGAGCAACACAGAACTATGTTTTTTTTTTTTTTTTTACTCAAATCTAAAGATAAAAAGACACTATAATTAGGCCTATACATAGTAAATAACATGTTATTTATAATCCACAATAAACAGTCTCATTTGTTTGTACTTTATTTTAAAGGAATGAAAGTTGTAATGTGATGTGTCATGAAGAGTGTCACAATATTACCTCTACCGAATCCATGAGGCCCTGCAGGATTTTCTTCTGGTGTGGGAATTCACCATCTCCCACTGGCAGGAACCCAAGAGTCTGGACGGCCCGTTCTTTCATCTAACAACACAAACAGCAGATGATCAGTACCATAAAACTAAAAAGCTTTCATTTCATTTTGGAAATCGATTTATGCAGAAGAGCTTATTTGAATGAAGAATATGAACATCAATAATACAACTTTAATAATTCTCTCGGCGTGTGAATTTTGTTTTACCTTGCCAGTCTCTTTTCCAGATGGGATTCTGGCAAGCAGGTTATCCACTAGACTGAGTTTAGTGAAGCCATTTCCATCCGCTGGTATCAGCAACGCACTGTTACGCCCAATCTCTCCCAGTGCTGTCACAGCAGCAACAGTCAACAGAGGAGATTCGCTATCCAAAAACAAACCTGCAGACAAACACATTGGTAGCCGTTTGTTTAACTAGGTAAATATACATTGTTTTTCATGCGGCAATAGTTAACTAATGAAACAAAAGTTTATTGCATTATTCAAGAACATCCCAATATCATAAGTTTTGTATGAAAACACTACGTTAAAAGGCATATACCGATGGTTTTTGTGGCCATAGCAATTAGTTCGTCATTTTCTTTGGGCGTGGGCTCAGTAGGCATTAGGCTCCGCCTCTTATTCATGTATCTGCCCACCATGTAGCCCAGAGCCAAGATGGCACCATGCTGAGTCTCAGGACTCTACATTTAAAAAATAAATAAATGCATAAATTAATAAATACAAAAACCCCCGAATACATTTCTATATTAGAAAAAAAAAAAATCTGAATTTATAATTTTACACATACATGTGTGTCTTTAGTTGTCTTAATCAGGTTTTGTACAGCAGTTCTAAGTTCATTTCCAGACATAGTAGAGACAACTACGGCATAAAGTTGTGCTGCCAGTTCACGCATGTCTTCTTTATTAGTATTCATGAGACCCTGCAAAGCAAACATAATTAATTAACAAAATGACATTTTTAGTCAGTCTCCATTCCAGAGGATATAATACAAAACACACTGTTAAAAGTCAGTCACAGGATCCTTCAGAAATTATTCTAAATGTGCTGATTTGAGCTCAGACTTCTCTTTTTATCATCAATAGTGAAAACATTTGTGCTGCCTAAATCCTTTTGTGTAAACTGCGACACATTTTTTTCAAGATTCTCTGATGAACATTCAAAAGAACATTTATCTGAAGTCAAACATATTCGTAACATGTTAAAGCCTTCACTGTCACTTCTGATCAATTTAATGCATTTTTGCTGAACAAAAATAATTGATTCTAAAAATAAATACATTCTGGTAACACTTTATTTTAAGGTGCCCTTATTACATGTTACATGTACCTAATTACAATAAACTATGAATAATTACATGCAAATAACCCTAAGCCAAACCCTGATCCTAAACATAACCATGTAGTAAGTACATATAGGTATAATTAAACTAACAACGACACCTTCAAATAAAGCGTAACCAAATATCTTACTGACAGTAGCAGAAATATAATGTAAAATAATAATTACTTTAATCCAGTCGATTTTGTCTATAAAGTTGGGGGTAAGTTTCTCTGGGCACACAGAGACCACTTCCAAGAGACTGTACATCACTGGGATACCTGAATTAGAGAATAAGGCCACATCATCAGATCACAACTAAATTAATAAGACAATCCACTTTATCCATTTCCTGCAGATTAGGTTCTACATATTAAATAGATTACATATATAAAGTATACCCCATACATAAATAATCTTACTGCCCAACCATCTTAGAAACCATAATTTGTAAACTCTTCACCTCCTACAGCTGACAGCAGCTGTTGCAGTAAGTTCATGTAGACATGAACTGAACTGGCCTCCCCTCCTTTAGTGGCTGAGGAAGAAGAAGCTTCACTGGACAATAACGACTGAACATAACGTCCAATAAGAGGAGCATCATCCTGCATGTCCATCAGGCTCTGAGATGTGGATGTGGCACCAGCACTATAAGCTAAACACATTCTAAGATAAAAAACTATCTGTGGAAACAAAAGAGCATATGTTCAAGTGAAAATACATGCTGTATGTAAACACAATATTGAAAGAATTCTTAAAATTAAAGACTTGGAGAGGTCAGTTTACCTCTCCAAATGTGGCAGGATTAAAAGGCAACGTGGAAGCTCCAACAATGTATTTCGCAGGAGTCTTCAATCTCTGTGCAGCCTATGACACAAAATAACAAAGGGTCAGCCTCTATTATTAAATAAGATGGTAGTTCTCACCTAGTTTGCTAATAAAAATCGCTACACAAAACACAGTGGGATCAGCAAAAAAACACATTAATGCAAACAAACCCATATTTATTTATAGACTGGGTCATAACTGGGATGCGTAACGATGCATGATTATATAATTACTTGCATTTAATTATTTGCATTTAGCATTAGAACAGACTCATTTGAGGTCATAAGACACCTCAGTCATTAACAAATCAAAACACCACACCTTTTCTTGGATGTAGCTGACCATCTCAGGGAATGACGGCATGGGCCTCGATCCCTCTTTCTCGGTCTTTGTAGAGGGGAGAGACCTAAGTGCTCGCCGAGCCTCCCCAGACACCTCCTCACGACTGGAGACACAGGCCATATGATGTACATCTTTAATGACAACGCTTATTTGAAAACCTGAACTCCAGGAAGTGTAGAAATACTCACGGATCTCCTGCAGCAAGCAGTAAGAGATATCTAGAGGCTACATGATCAGGAGCAAACACGGTGCTGGCAAATTTCATCGCTACTTGGCGCACCTGTACCTCCGGCTAACACAAAGCCATACACAACAGAACATTACACACTGCAAATTATTATTATTTGATATTTATTCATAGACTCAAAATTGGATTTAATAACTTGCTGTATCGAAGATGAATTGTGTAATTTCATATTTAGTATTGTCATTTTTGTTTGTTCCTTCTAGATGCTTGTAATAAGGCAGCTTGCAATAATAACAAACCTTTGTGATATATGCAGCCACAAGTGCTTCCATTAGGTTCAGAAGTGCCCCCTGAAGATTAGCATACGCTCCCACCATCATCGACAAGGCCTCTTGAATGGCCAATCGAACATCAGCATCCTCCTGTTTCTATTGTGAGAAAGATTTTTTTTTTTTACAACAGGTCACATACTAATAACTGGATAACTACTCTATAAAATGTATATTAAACAAACCTTGCACATGGACTCAAAAAACTGCTGTACCAATGCAATGTCTTTTGTGAAAAGCTGAGGCATTCGACTATTATGGCAATGAGGAAAGAGGGAAAAATACATTTGACACATTTTAATTACTATTAAACTTACATTATATACAATTACATTTTAATATATTATTTACAGAAATATATTAAGTTATCAAATTACCTTGAAAGTTTTCCAACAGCAGAATAGGCCAGACATAGTAGTTTGGGGTCCTAATAATAAAATAAGAAATTAAGGTCATTTTGACGGATACTTCTGAAAAAGACCAAATTTGAGTTATAACTAAAATCGAAATTGTTCAGCATGCGTTCACACCTCTTTATGTTCATTAATAAGCTTGGTAAGTCCATTCAGCAGCATCAAACCCAAAGGTTTGTTGGTATCAGGGCACCTTCAGATTAAACACAATTATTTTCAACTCATCTGATGCAAATGCACACAAAATAGGAAAAGCACTTCAACTACTGGTTTAATACATGGTTCTAATATTGCAACCTATTCAACATTATTTGTATAGTAGTAAACATTATTTTCCATGTGATTTTCACTTGACACTTACACCATACAGATATGATGTACAAACTGCAGAGTGAGGGACAGAAGTTTGTTGTTGGTGTTTGCTCCAAAAAGTCCATCATAGACAACCTAAACAAACAGACAATCACTGTAATGAACAATCTTTGAACAAGTTAGGAGATATTACTTGCCTGCTGCCCCTATTAGTCTCTTTCAACATGCATCTCAGCTGCATTCAATTTCATTCTATCAAAGGTTATCTCTCTGACCTGTATATTAGAGGGAAAGCACTCAGCAGCCAGTCTAGAGCGGAGAAAATGAGGCAGGATCTTCATCTTGACTCTAGTGCTGACTGGCTCATGCTTTAGCTCCTGTTTGACTGTGGCATTCTGGGTAAAAACACAAACATTATGTAGAACACCTTACTTGATATAAAAGTCAATTGCTTTATGTGTATGACTATACTTACTTTAGTTTTGAGTGGAATATCACCCAGGTAAACTTTATACATTTTGTTGATAATGAGTGGATTGTTCCAGTCAATAATGCTGCAGTATGAAACGACACAAAAGATTAGTTTCAATATCAAGACCTTGTGATTTAATATGACATACCAGTACAGAAAGCCTCACCTCTGCTTGCTTTTCAGTTCAAGATCAGCCGCTGTGGCGACACTGTGTCGGGTGTCACTTGAAGCCACAACTAAGTGAATGACTGTTTCAACCTCAGGCACCTGCTCTGCCTCGATGAACTTCACAATTCCCAATTTACACTGCAAACACAATGATGAACAGGTTACTCAGTGAAGAGTCAGAAAGGGTAAACTGGTCATTTCAGTTCATTCAATTTTGAACAGTGGACAGAAATAAAGCAAAACATCTTCCATTTAAAACAACAAATATGCTCCAACATATTATCTTAGCAACCTCACCTGCTCCAGTTGCTCGGGACTCCACTGAGCTTCTCCAATGATTCTTTTAACTGCATAAACACTCATTCCTGGAGGAGGCTGAGGGAGACCTTGTGCTGACGTGGCTCCTGCTCCAGATCCCCCTTGTGGAGATGACGGAGCCGGACGACTTGGAGGCTCATTTAACACAAACCTTGATACAATTTGAAAAATAGGGTTAATAGGAATTACAAAATCAGCATTAACATAACCAATTACAATTACCACCTCACATACCCATATGGCATCAGAAGAACATCAAGCATGAACTCCAAGAGGAGTTGTACAGTTTTGGGCCTCTCCGTCAGGACAAATGGGGAAGCTTTAGATGGCTCTGATGGATATTTCATGTGATACAGTGTAGGGATCAGCAGGTGCATTAGACTAGAGGGAGAAGGCAAAGACATAACATTTAATGCATGTGTAAATATTAATATAGAAATATGTATATATAAAATTTAATGCTTTTATTCAATTTATAATCCTTGTATTATATTTCTTAAACAAAATTATATTTCTAGAATTCTATAAGAACTAAGTTGCATATATATATATATATATATATATATATATATATATATATATATATATTAGGGCTGGGGAAGTCAACGCGTTATTGCATTAACACCAACAATTATTTTAATCGCACGTTAACAGAGTTTTTTTTTTTTTTTTTTTATATGAAAGTCTGTTGCTCACTGGCTCTGAAAACACATACAGACAAATCATGGATCACAGGAGGGGATGCTTCCAATCAAATTATTTAGGCCTAGCATCAACATTAACAAACCACTGTTCACTGTTATTTTTAACAGAAAATAATGTAATGAGCTCGCAATCATTACTTTAGAAGTTGGAAATAAGAGGAGTTTCCGATAGCACGCTCTCGCTCAACAAAGTGGAGTGAAACGTTTTGTTAACTTTGTGGCTTATTATTTTGAGTCATATGGGATGCGGTAACACACATTCCTCTCACAATATACTGCTTCAAAGATTTATTGCTTTTGCTGCTCAGAAATATTCACGCAATCATGCAGTATGTATCAGAAGATCTGCACTCCGGCGCTATCACTCACTGATCTAAAGGTGCTTATCATATAATTAGAATATCATCAAAAAGTTGATTTATTCCACTAATTCCATTTAAAAAGTGAAACTTGTATATTATATTCATTCATTAAACACAGACCGATATATTTCAAACAATTTGAATATTACTTAAGACCAATAGAAATCTTGGCACTCCAAACCATCACTGACTGTGGAAACTTTACACTGGACCTCAAGCAATGTCTTTTTCCAGACTCTAGGACCCTGATTTCCAAAGGAAATACAAAATTTACTTTCATCAGAGAACATAATATTAGATCACTCCGCAGCAGTCCAGTCCTTTTTGTCTTTCGACCCAGACGAGATGCTTCTGACGCTATCTATTGTTCAAGAGTGGCTTGACACAAGGAATGTGACAGCTGAAACCCATGTCTTGCATACATCTGTGCGTAGTGGTTCTTGAAGCACTGACTCCAGCTGCAGTCCACTTTTTGTAATTCTTCCCCACATTTTTTAATGGGTTTTCTTTCACAATTTTCCCGGGTGCTGTTATCCCTATTGCTTGTACACTTTTCTTTCTACCATATCTTTTCCTTCCCTTCACCTCTCTATAATGTGCTTGGACACAGAGCTCTGTGAACAGCCAGACTCTTTTGCAATGACCTTTTGGACAACAGTCAACTAGCCTACAGAACTAGACTGAGAGACCATTTAAAGGCCTTTGCAGGTGTTTTGAGTTAATAAGCTGATTAGAGTGTGGCACCAGGTGTCTTCAATATTGAACCTTTTCACAATATTCTAATTTTCTGAGATACTGAATTTGGGATTTTCCTTAGTTGTTGGTTATAATCATCAAAATTAAAAGAAATAAACTTTTGAAATATATCAGTCTGTGTGTAATGAATGAATATAATATACAAGTTTCACTTTTTGCATGAAATTATTGAAATCAACTTTTTGATGATATTCCATTTATATGACCAGCACCTGTTTATCTCTTCCAACCGAGCCAGGGACTGCTAAACGGAACGATCACAGTAGTCAAAAGAAACAGACTTTGGGGGTCAAACTCCCTCCGTCATGGTTAAGATTGCCTAGTGTGAACACAGCCTAATTATTCTCCCACATGCTGCACACACAAGTCTCTACCTGCACATCAAGTTTTGTCCCACACCGCACTCTGCTGTGATGGGTCCCACGATGGTGCAGGTCTCTAATAGTAAGGTGCCTGTTATAATATTATGATCAAGGGTCTGGACACGAAGCATAACTTGTTTTTCTATAACAAACTATTAAATATTTTATAGAAAAACATTAATGTCTTGGCAGTGACAAATAGCTTGTTTCATATTAAATTTAATTACATTAATGTTAGAATTTAAGATTTAGGCTTACAATAAATATTTTAATTGCTACTATGTGAAAGGAACATTGCTGTAAAAAGCACCTTATTTGTTTCAAGTGTTTGCAAACCAAAAGTTATTACACTTTTGTTCATATATCAGTAGGTCTACTTTTAAATTAAAAAAAAAACTTTTGAATGCAATAATTAGTTGTGTGCATGAAAATGTGATTAAATCGCAGACAATAATGCAATTAATCGTAATTAAAGATTTATAGTGTTGCCCAGCAGCCAGCACTAAAAATATATATACATCATGGTTTCCAAAAAATTAAGCAGCTATTTTCACCATTGATGAGAAGAATTTTATTTTTAATAGCACATTAGGACTGCCCTTCAGTTTCAGTGAAGATACATAATAATTTACCCTGACCATTCTGTACACTACACTGTTTGACTTTGGTAAAGATCAGGGCCTGCATTCATGAAATGATTTGGGTCGGTCACAACCTTCTATATGCAAAGTGATCACACAAACAATTACTTTATTGTGTCACCATTCATTTCCTATTAAATACATTAAGTACAACATTAAAATCATGGTAAATAAAAAATAAGAGATATATAAACATATATAAAGTGTCTGTGAAAGAGAGTATAGAAAAACAGGAAAAATTATGCCTGTAATTTCATAGTTGAAGGCTTATAACAGACCCTTCACTTAAAAGCACTCTTTTATTTTTTTCTTGGTTAACCAACCAATCTATCACAGTCTTCAAAAGACTGTGTTGTATCTAGCAATGGGGTCAGCCCCACCTCCTCAATAAGATGAAAGTTTTTGTGTTTTCCTCACTCAGAGGTGCTCTGAGATTGGCCCTGAATCACTGTTAACCTAAGACTCCTACATAGAAATACTAAGCTAAATTAGGAGCATTCTTAGAGAAATCTCAGAAGCTTTCAGAATACAGGCCCAAGTGACATTTTATGATCAGTTAATGCAGAAAAACAACCAGTTAACAGACTTAGAAAAAAAAAAGTTAATTAAAATGTCAGAAATGCAAGAAATCTTATTTATATAAATTCTCTCCAATTAAAATTTAAATCCAGATTCTTCACATCATCACCAAATCTGTATATTCTGAAAGATCAAGGTGACACTGAAGACTTGAGTAATGCTGAAAAATAGGCTTTGCCATCACAGGAATCAATTAAATATAAATGGAATTAGAAAATATAATAGTATTCCACAATGATACTGTTTTTACTGCGTTTTTAATCAAATAATTGCAGCCTTGCTGAGCATAAGAAACTTATTTTAAAAAATATTACAAATTCTTTCTGAACCCAAACTTTTAAACAGTTGTATATATATATTCAATAATAAATACATTTCATTAGACAATATTTTATCATATACTATAAATGTGTTTATAACCAGCTACGTTTTACCTTAATAAAAACAACATTGTTTAATTTCAAATGAAGCTGAAACGAACCTGTCCTGTTGAGGCTGAGGCTTGCCCTCCATGGCGGTGAGTAGAGTAGGTGCAAGCTCACACTGTTTGGATACCTCCAACCTAGGATAGCCCATCTTAATGTAGATGATTGTGAAGTTCTGCCAACACAAACATAGTCATGACAATAAAAGTAAAGTTCTTACTTCATAATATGGGAATATATTCAGCATGAAATGGTGACATCTCAAAGGTACTGGCAGTGGGGATGGTAACATGTGGGGAATGGGATACGAACATACCGTGACAAAAGATGCAGCAGCAGGGTCCTGATACTGAACCAACAGTGTCTCTACAGGAAGCTGAATCATGGGTCGACTCTTTATCCTTTTGTTTAGGTGTACCAGCAACTCCATAACCTGGAGAGGGCAATAACAAAATCCAGTTCTTTAAAAGATCTTCTTTGAAATTATTCTCATGGGTCCTATTATGCATCCCTAGAGGAATGACATTAATAATGTTTTTAACTTGCATCTCTTACATTAAACACACAAAAAGGCATTCATTTCTTCTATTAACCTTGTATTGGTTTTCAAATGTAACAAACCCAGAGATCTTGAAGCAACACAGGGACTCCCATCAACACTTTATTAAAACTTCCATTAAAAACATTAATTAATAATTTTCACAAATTTTGTAATACGCAAAAGGTAATTCTGTATAGACCTTGGGTGAGCAGCCATCTTTTGAATTTTGTCTTTGAATTTCCATTTTTGCAGTGGCTCTAGTCTATAGCATCAATATAATTAGCTTGTGAAGTAGATTTACTTAGTGTAGAGTAAACAAAATTTATCATGTAAATTGTAATGTTCAAAGCAGATGTAATAACAAATGTCAATAAACTGCAAAGATTATTAAAATGAGCAGTTCATTCATCAATTTGTACGACCAAACCTGCACGCTACGGAAATACAAACCGAAATACAGAAAACAACAAGTGCAGCACTCAAAAGGGCAGGGCTACATCTATATTTGAACCATTTAGAACATGTGAATGCATGAGTTTAAGATCCATCTTTTCACACTGATGGCAACAGATATAATTATGTGCAACAACTACAAAGACTAAAAACATTCACATGTATTCAAGAATAAAACAATGCATGAAGAATTTTTGAACAGGGTGATATGCAAGTTTTCTCTTATAATATTTAAATGTTTTTTTTTTTCCTTTCAGAACCGCTCTTCAGAAGCTACAGATGCTGTTTCAAAGAAGATTATAATTAGAAGTGTCAGAAATGCAATAATATTATATTATATGTACTTTATTCCACAAAATTGAAAATTCTGATTCTTTGCTATGAACAGTTTTCTTTTTCTCACACACTTACTTTCTTGCGAACCCCCTCTTGCACACTGGATAGTTTGAGGAGGACAGGAGGCAGGAATTTGGATATAATATCCTGCAACTGCTCGTCTGTTTCTGCATGACCCAAGCGTAAAAACACACGCTCCAACTGGTCTATAATGGACAACAATGAAAAGCCGGAACGTAAGTTGCAGATACAGGGTTCAAAATAAGAAGGTCTAAATGATATATTTTTAAATTGATTTGAATGGAAAAAAATCTCACATACTTCCTATATGATCACAGGTCAATTATAAGAAGCTTATATTTTAGTTAAATCGATTTATTAAATTGAACCTGAGAATTACTGCAATGCATCCATGTCCCTTGCATAAGTGCATTTTACCGGCTCTCTATAAATCAGTTTACACTAAAAATATTTAACAAGCTTGCAATGAACAACAGAAGATAAGAATGACTGTAAAAACATATGAACGGTAAATTTAAACGCTATAATCGCTGACGTTAGTTGGTTAGCCTGTGATCTGAATAGCCTCACTGCTAACCGACGTAACGGTTATCATCTACTACATACTTATTTCTCACGATGTCAATAAATGACAACCAGACCAGGACCACTATGACATTTAGATAACGCTATTTTCACGGTAAAAGGAAGATGTAGTGTCCGCTAATTTAGAAAACCCTAAAAGAGGTACTTTCATTTTGGAGCATGACTGAGCATTGGGCCTCTGTAAGCAAATACTAGCCGGCTAACTTAGCTGCCAAACTGATATTCTCTTTACAAATATTTACTTATGTAGCTACAGATAGACAAACAGACAGCACTGTGAACTCAATCTTCATATGAGTGACAAATAATGAAGAGGGTATTGAAAACAATTATGCAGTAATGAAGAAATAACGCATGTAGAATGAGATAAACTTACTGAGCTCGTCCTGTGCAGCCATGTTTGAACTGAAGTCACCACCAACAGCAGCACTGCCACTCCTGTAGAGACAACACCTCTCTCTCTCTCTCTCTCTCTCTCTCTCTCTCTCTCTCTCTCTCTCTCTCTCTCTCTCTCTCTCTCTCTCTCTCTCTCTCTCTCTCTCTCTCTCTCTCTCTCTCTCTCTCTCTCTCTCTCTCTCTCTCTTCAGTTCTATTAAGCTTTATTAGCGTGACTGTTTAACACAATGTTGCCAAAGCATATTTAAAACAACAGATAATAAAATCATAACTCTCTTGTTGAAATTAATTTCATTACTATTTTAAAAAGCTGATTAACTTCATACTATGAAAAATGGTACAAAGCAAATAAAACTGTTTTCTAAATTAAGAAGATAAACACATTTGACAAAGGACCTTATTATGCAAAATAATTGTTATACAAATATTTAAACATATTAAAACCTCAATTATTTTTGAGCTTATTTAACCCTGTATGGTCTACTTTATCATAATCAATACATCATCAAATATTTGCTGAGAAATCTGTAAAAATCCTCTATGGGCATTCTGCCTGGGATTGATTGTTTATACTTGTTTATACTTGTTTAGTTTGTAAATATCTTTTAGTATCATTCTAAAAATGGTCCAACATTAGGTTGTGGTAACGTAAGAATCAGAATCTGAATCAGAATCAGGTTTATTGCCAGGTATGTTTACACATACAAGAAATTTGTTTTAGTAACAAGCTCCACAGTGCAATAAAAAGACAGTGACAAGACAAGACAGAGAGAGGAAAAATAATAATAATATACAAATAGACAAAATAGACAATGTACAAAATAAACAATTTTGTATGTACAGGTATGTTATGTGCACATTTGAAATGTAAATAAGTATGTGTGTTAAATGTACAATAGTGTTATGTGTTCCATGTTTCAAGAATATATTTTATATTGTTATTTCAATAACAATATCAGTTTCAAGAACATTTAATGAACTGAAACAACTTTACATTATCCATACATCATTTTAGGAAAAAAAAAAGACTTTTGCAGTTTATTTGTAATTCTCAGTCATTACTGTTTTGCATTGAATGGTTTGCCCTCCAGTGCAGAGCTTTTATTATAAAACTAAGCAAAAATATAATCTTACTAATATATATTTTTCTGAGATATAGTGACAAGTTGATAACTGATATAAATTTGCACTCTATGTAAGTATTCTGCAGTACTGTTATACTACAAATTTGTTGGGTTTACGTTATAAGCTACCTGTATTTCATCTTTTTGGCAAAGTTCCATAATTTTTCCATAATTTAGCTCAGTTTGTGCCTCTGAATTTTTTTCTTCCATGAGAATGACCACTAATTTCTAATAATATCTTTAATACTTTATGGTCACAAAACCCTGATGTGTCAAACACAAAACATGACACAAACTTTCCCAAATGTGAGTAAGTGTGGTCAAAAGTTTAAAAAAACTGTTACATTAAAAATATGTATTTTTTTCTATTTTTTTACTATTAGACTTTTACTTCTTAAAATTGACAAAAAAATTATAGAGAGCCTTCTGATAAAGTCTATAAATTGACATCACAAATTCAATTTAATTCAAGTTTATTTGTATAGCGCTTTTTACAATTAAAATCATTACAAAGCAACTACAGAAAATTACGTTTCTACAATATTAAGTAGTAGCTTATAAATGGTCACTGTCAGTTTGTGTGCATATGACAGGATTTTTCAGAAAAATTTATACAAGACGTAGTCAGCCAGACGATGAACATTATTAACAGTAGTTATTATATGATGCAGTCACACTTTTTTGTTAGCAATATTTGTTATATTTGTCAGTTCTGTTTGTTGATTTAGGGTTAGCATCATCTGGGTCCTCTGAGGGTCAGCGTCATCTCTTCTCAGGTGTTCTGGATCCAGACTGGAGCTTGTGTAAATCCTAGTTACCACAAAACATAGAAACAAATTAGAGACATAATTAGCGTAGCTGCTGTTTGAACAAAGTAAAATTAATTAGTTTAACCAAAGCTAAAGAATAAGAATGTGCATTTGATCAGATGCAATTGCAGTCACAATTTAAGAGATGCATTATTCGAATGCTTGGCCAAAGAGATGTGTTTTTAATCTAGATTTAAAGAGAGAGTGTGTCTGAACCCCGAACATTATAAGGAAGGTTATTCCAGAGTTTGGGAGCCAAATGTGAAAAAGCTCTACCTCCTTTAGTGGACTTTGCTATCCTAGGAACTACCAAAAGTCCAGCGTTTTGTGACCTTAGGGAGCGTGATGGATTGTAACGTGGTTTAAGGCTAGTTAGGTACGCATGAGCTAAACCATTTAGGGCCTTATAGGTAAGTAATGATCATTTGTAACTGATACGGAACTTAATACCGACACGTAACTGTTAGTATTCTCCCAATAGGAAAGGGAGTTTTCCCCACTGCTGGCATGTCTGTTTGAAATATTTCACTCCTGTAACTTAATTAATCACACTTATAAAGGAAATGCAATTTTCTGTCACATTTATATAAAAATGTAATTCAAAATTAAAAAAAAAAAAATTTATGCTTTTACTGCTATGCTCTACTGATTGACAAGGACTTTTAATTTGAACGAGAAACGTTTTAATTTCCTGTGCATGAATTAATTGGAGAGATTTAATAAGATAAATTTTCACTAGTGGAATAGAGCATCACAGTCCCACCCACAGCCTGAGAGAGCTTTGGTGCCGGAAGTAAATTTCCCATTCATTTCTCCCATTGACTTTCGGAAAAATCTGAATCTAAAGAGTTTTAGAACATGTGTGAGGATAACCAGCTACGGCTGAACTCATAAGCATATAACATATCATTTAGAGTGAAAAAATTAAGAGAAAATCAAAAAAAAGTCCAAGGTACAAGACAGTGTACATATTTTCATTTCGAGAGCAGGAACTACTCATTCCATAAAACACCGCGCCTCACTGAATTCGACTGCAGCCACAACCGCGAACGAATAAATAAAAACAGATCACTGTCATCAGTTTGGTTTTTTTGGAGGCACCTTGCATAAAATGGGATGCAGACACTGAAAGTATACTGTATGTAGTCAACTGAACTTAAAACTACTTTATTGGCTTAAATGTTTTACATGCAGAATTGCCAAAGCAAAAGCAAAATGTACAAATTTATAGTTAATAAATAGATAAACAAGAACCATAGCAAAAGAAAGATTAAAATAAGAAAAGGCAGTGGCTGTTTACACTAAGTGCAAATGGCTATAGATTCTATTTATACTATGTTAAAATAACAGGATTTTCTCCTATTTATATTACTTATTGTAAATAGTGGCAATTATTTGCACCTCAGTATTGTAGTTGCAGTTCTTTCAGTATTAATCATGTAAATAAATAGTGTTTTATATAGGTATTGTGTATTGATTTTTATATTTATCACCGTGTATTTTATATCGTGTGTGTGTGTGTGTGTGTGTGTGTGTGTGTGTGTGTGTGTGTGAAAGTGGTTTTAACAATAAAGTCAGCAACATGGTGCAGTGCTTTGTACCTGAATGCAATCAACGCTCAGTCATCAACACATGTTGTTGCCATTATTCAGTAAATGCACAAAAAGGTATGCCTAGGCTAAATATTGTTTTGACAGTGGCATTATCAAAATACTTGATATGACTCATAAAATATGAAGGCTACATTAGCCTTGCTAAAGTGGACCATAATGCTAACTAACGTTACCAACCTCCCTGCAAAACACTCATGGCAGTCAAGGAGATCATGATTGCACGCAACACAGGTTTTTATTTTATTTCATTTTTGATCTTCAGTCTTTAATGAGACGGTTACACTGAATCAATCAGAGTGCAGTTCCTCAATACAATTAAACATACAGATCTTCTCTTAATACCAGTTTATCAAATATATCACAAATATCTTTGAAATGCAAAGCTGCTTTTTTAAACCATTTGATCAAATATTTTGTTCTAAACTATATCAAAACAAATTCATTGATTCAAACTTGATAATTTATTACTCACATGACTATTTAATGGTGCTACACTTCTGCAAGAGGGTGACAGAACAACAATTACCCATAATACACTACAAAATCCTCAGCCAAGGAGATTCAAGTCTGTATTGGTTTTATTTATCTGTTACTTTTATGCAACAATACTATGTTGGCTGAAGAAATAATTTTTAAGTAAAGCTGACAATACACACCTTTTTTGTTGAATGAACTACACTAAATTAAATTAACATTGTTAAATTAATTTTTTTAAGTAATCACAACATGAATGGATTAAGTAAAATTGGCAAAAGTGAAAGTACATTTTTGTGAGTGTAGGAATTAAAATGAATAGGAAAATATATTTTTTAATTAATACAATAATAATACAAGCAATGACACTAATATGGCTCTATTTATTGGATTTTAAAACATTGTGGTGCTTAACAGAATCTGCTGCTTAATTGTTTATAAATCTCAAAATTTATGGGAGACAATTTATAAAGCAGGTCTGTCTGGTTGGCACAAATGTTATTTTGTGCTACACATCTGAATGAAACTATGAAGAACAACAGACTGGAGATTTTTCTTTGTTTTGAAAGCCTTTACAATTTCATTGACTTTCAAAAAATGGGACAAAATCTTCCAAAACACTTTGTCAAACTTTGATGAGGACATGTCCCACACACAAATTACACCTATGAGGAAAAGGATCATAGAATCATAATTAATGCATAGTTTTTAAAGCTGAAAATGTATATACTAAATTTAAAGTGAAAAACTCTAAATTGACATTCCTAGAATTCTCTTTATGACACCTCACATTTTTTTTTCTCATGTTTCTTCACAGTTTTTGTCCCCTACCAGTTACATTAGAATTTTATGTTAATTTTCGGAAAGTTCACCTGAAGCTTAAAGTTCTGTCATCATTTATTTACCTTAAAGTTTTTCCAAGCTTGCATGAAGTTCTTTCTTTAAACATAAAAGATAATTTGATGAAAAAAAACGTCTATTAGGGGGACTATTAATTGTTTGGTTACTCACTTTTTATGTTTAACAAAACCGTGTTTCTATGGTGAAATTCTGGCAACCACAGATTTTATTACAGTGTAGGGGGATACTTTCTCTATCCAAAGCGAGTTTATGATCCCTAGTTATAAAGTTCAACTAATTAGGTTGTGCCCTATAATGACCATGCACCGGGTTTAATATAAATAAATAATAATATTATTAATAACGGTTAATACTGAGGTCTGCGACTATATCGGACCTAGAATTGCTGAACAGTGACTATATAACTCAATACTGTAAACTAAACAAGCGAACCGTTCACACAAAAAGCGTTGTGCTTTTTAAAAACGCAAACAGAATAAAAAGATGTTATATTTGTTCAATTCATCATATTATAATTACGTTATTATCTGCTGAACTTAAAACGATACCTG
Organism: Carassius gibelio; assembly: GCF_023724105.1. Lineage (NCBI taxonomy): Eukaryota > Metazoa > Chordata > Actinopteri > Cypriniformes > Cyprinidae > Carassius > Carassius gibelio. The sequence goes on from NC_068396.1 coordinate 12,522,501, forward strand.
AGCGTGGGGCGGCCTAATTGACTCCTCCCTCAAACACACGTTTACCATATTAGTTTTTGTGTGTGTGTGTGTGTGTTTTGCTTTTGGTTTTTCAGTTATTTACAATCATAAATACTGATACTGTTAAGAAAAAATACAGGAAAATAATTAATTGTCAGTGCTATATTAATATTCACGAGACATATATTTCGTCACGAACGTAATTAATATTCAGAATACAACCCTTAGGATCGGTCATATCCGCAACCAGGAAGTCTAATGTTTTCCGTGAGTTTGCCTTAAATCTGGACCTTTTGGCTTTCTGTGTGACGTTCAGGCAGTGTGATTGTGTTTGTGCGTACGTCGGCTTATGGCGTTCGTATAAACATTGCTGTTTTTCTAGTGTAGGAAAACAGACATTTGAAAATATCCCTGATGTAACAGACAGTTGCTTGTATGTGTACTAATAAGTAACAGACTTGTTTGTCTGTGCTGCTTCGGTTAGGGTATATTCTGACAAACCATGTTTTTGTGTGTGTATATTTGTGTTGTAGGAGTCACGTCTCTATTTTCAAAGTGGCTGCTATTGGTGTCACCAAATGTTTTGATAATGGCGCCATTCCCTAGGTCGTTTAACTGGTGAAAAGAGCCTTTTACAGGAAATTTGTGAAATAGAGAGTCATTATTAGGCCCTAATAGAGTTTATGCATTAGCACTTTGAAATGTATGACTTCAAGTTCAAAGTAGCATTTAATGCCTGCAAAGCAGCTTTCAGCTAATGGCTGTATATGGATGACATGGCTATTACAATCCAACCTGTATGTGTCTGTTTTGTTTTTGTGGCCAGAATAACACAAATGTAGATTTTACACAAAGCACTGACGATGACCCTCTTATTGATGGACCACTGGTTTCCCAAGATGCACTTGAGTCAGTGATCAAGAGAGAGTTTCAGAAATTACCCACACATTGGGCAGTGAGTGTCATCTCCTTTTTACATGTGAGTATAGATACAGACAGATTTCACTGCACTTACTTGCGAAGGAAAATAAGCATTTTTAGATATTGAAAAACAAGATGTTAAATGTTGCCCCACACAGAAAAAAAAATCACTTTAAGCATGGCAGTTTTGTTATACTCACCCTCACGTTGTTCCAGACTTTTTTCTTTTTTTTTTATGAATCATTAAACTTAAATTAAGTCTTTTTACATGAACACTAGCACACACACTACACAATTACCACATTTACAGTGTGTTTTTTTGTGTGATTTCTCTGTTTCTGGTTTGCAGGTGGTTTATGTGGTTATATGCATTGTAATCACAGTATTTTGCTGGATATCTGATGAGCACACTCCTGAGTGCACTGCAGCATTGCAGGGCATCGACTCCAAGACTGTGATCTTACTGGGAAAATTTGCGCTCTGGGTGATGGTTTTCATATATGATAGATTTGTCCAGCATCACCATAGCGCAGTGAGACGGAGAGGTTATCTGGACTTCTACAGACTGACCCGTGAAATAAAAAACCTTCCTCTACTCATTCACTCTGCAGGTGAAAAGATGTTTCACACTGTTAATATTCCAATCCTTGTTTTCTTAGCCACTTCATAAAGTGAAAAACTTGCTAATGCTAATTGAAGTAGTCACGTCCCCAAATACCTGTTATGTTTCACAATCACAAATGACCACTAGATGGCAGCACATAAGTTGTTATTGTAACTGTAAATAAACATTGATTTTGAAATGTCATAACTGATGCACAGTTGCTTTTATTTATAATCTTAAATGACTGAATCCTATATATACATATATTTTTCATTTTATAATATGGTAAGACTTACTCTTTCATTTCAATTTTTTACGAAGAAGCCTATTAAGAAATTAGATTTATTTTTTAAATGCTGCTGTCACTTACTTACTATTAATTTAAGAATCCTAAAAAAGGTATCACAACTTTCCACAAAAATATAAAAGGGCACAACTGTTTTCAACATTGATAATTATAATATTTAATGTTTCTAGAGCAACAAATCAGCAGGTTAGAATGACTTCTGAAAGATCATGTGAGGCTGAAATAATGGCTGTAGGAAAATATTCACATATTGATCATTTAGTAAATAAGCCTGATACAAATCCAAGCGTAATTAAATATTTACACTTCTAACTAGTGAGTAACTGTAATTGATATTCGTTGCTAATATAATGCAGTATTGATCTCATTTTTTTCTCCCCCTTACACAGGTAATGCATTGACCCTGATTGTAATTGCTTCGTCGTCTCTGCTGGATGCAAATGTGAAGAATCTTTCTGTTTATCTTCTGTTGGCCATCATCTGTTTGGAGCTACTGCTGTCGGTTATATGCTTGCTTAAATACGCAGGTATTCACACACAAGATTTGTTCAAAGTTCATTCTGAATCATATTTTTGTGTAGTAAATAACACAAAAATCATACACAAAACCTTCTGTTTTTTTCTCTATGCATACATATGCACACACATGGGGTCCAGAATTCTTTTTTTACCACACCTGCCATGGGCATTAAGTATATTCCACTGGCCTTGAAACTAGTTTTTGCAATATTTTATTTTAGACATGGATTTTTCCCCTCTTTTGACAGTGTAATTATGTTTTTTTTCTGTATTTGGTCATTTTGTTGCTCAAATCATTCTATGTTTTAGTAAACATACCTCAAAACTGCTGCTTTTATTCCTGTTCTTAAAAAAACAACAGCTTAGATACAGCAGATTTCACTAATTATCGGCCAATCTCCAATTTACCATTTGCTTCCAAAATGTTGTAGTCTTTTCTAGTTCTTAATGATCAGTTTGACGTATTTCAAACTGGTTTCCGCTCACATCACAGTACTGAAACTGCTCTAGTAAAGGCTGTCAATGATATCTTTCTGGCGACTCTGGTAATCTTTCAATTCTCCTAATATCTGACCATTTGATACTGTCTGTCACAAGTTATTGCTCTATTGCCTTTCAGAGATAGGTGCCTCAGGTGCTGCATTATCCTGGTTGTCTTCCTATCTTACAGATAGACAATACTACATTGCTATGCACAATTATAAATCCCCCACTGCTTTACTCAGACTGGGTGTTCCTCAGGGCTCTGCTCTTGGGCCATTACTATTGTTTATTTACATTATGCCTCTTGGACATATAATTCATTGTTAGGGTTTTGATAATCACTGTTATGTTTCGAGATATGCTGCTTGCCATTCAGATTTTATCCAGCAGACCACAACATTATATATGTGTGATAATGAGTTAAAGACAGGTGATAAACCTAGATGCTTCAACAATATTTCCATATGCCACTATCAGAAGTTTGGGCATTACTCTTGATCTTTTGCTGACCCTGTTTGTTTACATTTGTAAACTTTCTAAAGTTGCATTTCTCAAGCTTCGCTGTATAGCCAACTTTGTTATTATATCAGTCCAAAAGATGCTGAATCATTAGTGCACACAATTATTACATCGCACCTCATCTACGGGAATGCTGCTTTTGCTGGATTGCCAGTGCACTATATTTGTCGCTTATAATACATTTAGATACATTCAAAATTCTGCTGCAAGAATATCAACTCACTCTAAACAATCTGCTCATATCACAGCATCTCACATTATTTACAATATTCTTAAAAAAAAAAAAACTTTAAACGACTCAAAGGTCTGATTTTCTTGGAAAATTTCTATTGCTACCACTCACAAAAATGCACTCATTTTTAATGGCTAAATGCAAGTAATAGTTGCCACAAGTACAGTACATGCACACCTCCCCCAGCATGCATTACAATACCCAAGCTTCTGTCCTTAGCCCCTTTAGAAACACACCAGGCAGCTGTTGTCCCTCTTATCCTCTTTAAGTCACATTTTGTGCTCTATATGATAAAATAATAGTTCTTTGCTCTCCTGTGGTAAGATCTGGAGAGAAGGGGAAATATTTTCGAGAATGTCTAAGAGAAAAGACCATATGGGGGGGTAAGAAGCTTGTTATGGACACATGGCTCATCTTTGCCAAAGGCAACCTGAATGCACCCCACCCTAATACACCATGGCATTGTCTTTAATGTTGACACACACACACTTACACACATTCTCGTATCAGTGCCTGGATTCCAGAGATGATTAGTGAAGTGAAGCTTGACCACATGTTATCTATAGAGACACACCCTTACTCGCTCACTTTATTCTCAATGAGGTCTATCAGCAGATATCACCTCATGTCTCATACATCACTCTGAATTATGCATGAGGCCAGGTTAATGTTTTTGATGTTTATTTTTACATGCAAAAGTTTGGGGTCAGTAAGATATATATATTTATTTATTATTAATACTAACAATACTTTTATCTTGCAAGGATGCACACAATTTGTCAAATAGTAAGAGTAAGTACATTTATAATGTTATAAAAGATTTTTATTTCAAATAAATGCTGCTCTTTTTAACTTTTTATTCATCAAATAATTTAAATGTGTCAATATTTCCACAAAAGTTTTAAACAGCACAACTGTTTTCAGCATTGATAATAATAATGATCAAAAGAAGAAATGTTTCTTCAGTACCAAATCAGCATATTGGAATGGTTTCTGAAGGATCGCATGACACTAAAGACTGGAGTAATGGCTGCTGAGAATTCAGCTTTGCCTTGAAGAGCATTAGAGACTTCTTTCAAAAACATTTTTTAAATCTTACCAGCCCCAAATTTTGAATGTATTTGAGTAAATGGTCCACATAATAATACAAACACTGTGAAGTGATAATTAATAAGGAATATTTAAAACTCTGCACTTTTTCTGTTTTTGATTCAACTGAAGCATAAGTTGCTCTTTGAAACAACTTTGTAAAATGTTTGTAAGAATCCTTCCTGTTCTTTCCCACGTGAGATTATTCCCAAAATAATAACCCCAGGTCTCAATCCAGTGCCCTTTATTTGCCGCACATTTATTGTGCTAACGAGTGATCTCTATCCATTTAACCACCGTTTATCTCCTCCTATCCATATATCCATCTCTCTGTCCCCTTCCTAGAGGAAGGTGCAGTTAGGTCAGAGTCATGCTCCAGGGTCTTTGAAGTGTCCTCTGTGATGTTGTATCTCTGCCTTTCTCTCTTCATTTGAACATGAATGTAGCGTTCTGTATGGGCCGTATGCCGCCTCTGCACTTCAAAGGAAGTTTAGGGCTCTTCAAAGGGGACGAGGGAGGTGATTGGGACCTGCATTGTTTTACCGCGATGCACGGACATCATGCGCTCGGTCCCCGTCATGTCCAAATGTGCTCAAGGATGGCATTAGTGTGGAATGCAGAAATATGACACTTTGAGGAACTTAAAGAGCACATAATTTCTCAGAGTTCTAGAATCAAATGCCTTTTGAGTTCTTAAAGCTTGGATATGTCGCACAAAAGTGCAAAAAATTTCTATGCATTGAACTTCCGTGCAACATTGTGTTAGAATGCAAATGTCATGAATCATTGATCATTAATTGTAATGGTGTTTATTTTTACGGTAGTCTTTTGTGGAGGGAAACACTACTGTTTAGCGAAGATATAAGGAATGTGACACGTATATATTAGAAAGACTGTCACTCTTTCTCTTTAAAAACATTCTTTTAAAGGCTTTTCTTGATGTGTGGTAACAGAACTGACAAATTACCCTTAATAACCTTCCAGCATTACATATCTAAACTAACATAAACACTGTATTTGTCTCAAATAACTGCTTGAGCTTCATTTAGTATTATAGATAGTGCTTATATGGCACTTCAGAGTGAGAGAAATGGCGTGCATTATCTCTAAAGAGGGATTGCCTGATCTCCTTCCTGCCCGACTCAATGGCCTGTTGGCCCCCATTTCCTGCAGGTGATTGAAGAAAGAGCAGTTTTATCTGATTGGTGTGTTTGTGATGGGTTGGCCAGGTGTGGGTCAGGAACAACGCTGAGGTGTTTGTGTATGTGTGTTACTGTTTTTGGTGATTATGTTCTAATTAGCATGTATTCAGACACCCTGAGATATCTTGAGATATTTTCCACTTTGATTTGTAGATTATCTTTTGACAGATATGTTTCAAAATGCATGCTCCTAAAGCACATATTATACTTATCTTACTCATTCTCAAGGTGAAGCATGTCATTTATTTAAATATTAGAATGCAGAAACAAGTATAGAATATTAACATATCAAATGTTGCTCATTTGTCATCAGTCAGAACTCTATGACATATTGTTGCTCTAGGCATAAGGTCAACCTATCAGTTGCTGTCAATTGCTACCAAATTTTAAAGGTCTTTTGAGCAGTTTGTGTACACACTGTAGACCTCAAGTGATATTACATTTAATAAAAAAGTTGAACTGGCTACAAAAGTGGATACAACATCTATTTTCATTTGCTGTTCATTTGATTTGTTCTTTTGAACACTTGGGATGTAAATTATGCTTTATTCGCAAATTCTTTAAATTCAGATTTTTCTCAGATAGAAACATTGCTAATGACTCAATTTTGCACAATTTTGGAGAGATACTTCCCCATTTTGATTGACCAGTGGCAGTAGGTATGTGCCTATATTTTATTTTTATGTGCTTAAATAGAAGAAAAATTGTTGCTTGGGGACACTGAGTAACTCGACCTGCCTCAAAGAGACTTTGTCAAAGCTTTGTTTGATGTTAAAAGGACATCACTAGAAATACATCAGTTACACTACTGTTAAAAAGTTTAGGGTTGGTACAATTCTTTTTCTTTCTTTTGTTACGCTTAAGGCAGCATTTTATTTGATCAAAGCAATATATAGTTAAAAACAGTCATATTGTGAAATATTATTACAATTCAATTTTATATTTGTATATTTTTTGACAATACAGTTTATTTCTGTGATAGCAAAGCTAAGTTTGCGGTAGCTATTTATCCAGTCTTCAGTGTAATCATGATCCTTCACGAATCATTCTAATATGCTGATTTGGTGCCCAAGATGTCTTAATATCAATATTGAAAACAGTTGTGCTGTTTTATATTGTTTTATTTAATTTTATTCATGTATTTAAATGTATTTAATTCAGATTATGAATGAATTCACTTGAACTAGCTCTTGTGTTGCAGTGTAGGAAGTGAAAGTTTGCTGATTGAGAGGTACATTAAAGGTGTGAGAGAGGAGGGAAGTGACGTGTGAAATCACACAGTTGCCCTGCGTTCTCAACCTCACAAAACACACACTAGCCACGTGTCTATTAGCACACCTTACGGTGAAGGATATCCGCGCTGAGTGTGACTCCTGCTCACACACGCGGAACGTGTGTCTTTACACACCTATCCCACATTAAAGCATGTCTTGCACCGTCAGACACACACCACAGCTATCAACATTTCTGTCTGGCACACTTCTGCATGTGTCGTTTTTCAATGGTCGAAACTTTCCCTGTTTATTATGTTAAAGGAGGAGCTGAAATAAGAATGCGCGTATAAATGTAACGATGCATGTGAAAAAAGTTTAGTTTCAGGTTGAAATGGAGAAAAAAATACTAGATTTTCTTGTCTAGACATTTAGTGGTATATTGACATTATTGTGTAGAAAGAGGAGATAAAAAATTAGAAAACTACATTCTTATTATATTGTATATTTATCTCCTCATATTCTGTGTGTTTTAGTACACGTGGTGAAGTTTAATAGCAAGAAACCACATCCTGATGTGACTGAAGAAGAACGCTCTCATGGCTGCTCCACCGAAGGACATACAGAGACAGGCTTCAGGTACATTGGTAATAGACCCATATATATATATACAGTGTATATATATATATATATATATATATATATATATATATATATATATATATATATATATATATATATATATATATATATATGGGTCATTTATTTTATTTATATATATATATATATATATATATATATATATAATATATTTACTTTTTAATTATATCTGTCCAGTAATAGGACATTTTCTGTCCTGTTTTTTACCCCCCTCATCAAAACGCTCTGTTTGAATAGGTGTGGCGTATTGTAGACTCGGAAGTAAATGCCTACTGCTATGATTGGTTAAAAGTTGTGCATCTTTGATAGCCTACATCTTTCACAGACAGACGCTGAAGTGATTTAGGTAAAAAATGCAAATACTCACATTCAACGGTCTGTTTAATAGTCCAAGCAATAGTGATTACGTAATAAAAACAGTTTCTCACACTTGTGTATTCGGACATTACTGTCGGATCCAGTATAGCTGGCAGCATCATCTTTTAGTTTCAATCTTTCTGAAAATTCCATGTTGAATTGGGCCTTGTTTGTAAATGAATCCACAGTAAAATATAGTGAGCAAAGGACCAAGATCTTCCTGATGTGGTCTGGATCTTCATTAAAAATAAAGTTTATCCACTCTTTCCTAACGTTAAGATCAGAAGGAAGTGTAATTTAAAGACTGTGTTTCCACAGCTTGGCACTGAACAGCATTGTCTCGTCTTCAGAGCATATTTATCGTTCGGTTGCATGTGTAGACCTGCGTTCACCTCACCATATCTACAATACATGGATGAATCGGTGGGCGGAGCTAAACAGGCAGCGCTGTAGAAGCAGGCATTGATCTTCTTCTGTGGAGGTGGTGTTCAGCCACAGTATTACTTTATACATTCCACAAGCTGTCATTTGTCAGACTGACAATATAAGCTGTTTTTAGAAGAAAAACACAGTTCTGAGTTTTGAAATTTACAGGATGCTTTTATAATACACTGACCTCTTATATGTCAAAAGATCAAGAGAATTTTGGTTTCTCAGTTCACAACCTCTTTAAAATATATGTGATACTTTAAAAAAAAATGTTTTATAATACTCTGGCAATGAAGCTTTAAATTGATCAAACGTGACATTGAAGACTTTATTATAAAAAATAGTAGCAAATCATTTATTTTGATGTGCATTTCTTGACACCAAATCAACAGAGTACAGTAAAAGAATTTATGAAGGACCATGTGACACTGAAGATGAATGAATAATGAATTTTTTGAAGATTTAAATAAAAAGAGTTGTTTACTCCAAGCCTGTCATTTTATTTTTATTTTTTTGTCACACAGGCATTGTTTTTTGTTGTTGTGGTATTTGTTCGTTAACTTCTTAAGATTTTTTTTTATTTTTTTATTTGTGCCATAGGCATGTATCATTTCTTCCTTCCAGTGGTTCATAGTAGGCCTACATTTGTTAAACAGTTGTAATATAGTTTTCTGTACTTGCATCTGTTTTCCACTGTTTTTTCCCTCTCATACTGATCCATTTATGGTTATCTGTATTGGCCAAAACAGGCCATACTGGGGCATCCTTAAATACAACGGATTTTCTGTGTGACTAGTGTTTTCATAGGCATGCACACACACACTCACATTTCAATCCCAAGTGCTGTGGAACGATCCAACAGGTGCACATGTGTTCTGTGGTTTATTTCACAGGGACGGCTCCAGTCTGGAGGATGTGGTGGAAAAGCAGGCGGACCTGATTGATTATCTGAAACAGCACAACAGTGTTCTGAGCCGGAGGATCCTCACGCTGACCGCTCAGCAGATCAGAGGCTGACACACGCAAACAGAGAGAGGGACTCAGGTGTGTTTGTGCGTATGATAGGGTTTGAAGCCTTGCGTGCGAAGTGTGTGTGAGCGTGTCTATCTTGACTGGCATCGGCAGCCATGGCTCACTGATCAGAAGGCTTTTGGTAGGAAACGAACCCTGGTAACCTCTCTAACGATGCTCTCATGTTTCCATGACTACAAGTCTGAGTAGACAATAGCTGCAATTAGGAAGTCAGAAACCTCTGCTGCAGAAATGTTCAGTAAATATGCTCATTATGAGCTGGGAATAGTGAGATCTAATCAAACTAAAAGCTTTATAATGTAACTTGTGGTTTTACTTGTCTGTGAGAGTATTGATACGTTGGTACAGCGATAGTTCATTAGTACTTAATTAGGTTTCTTTAGTGCATTTTGTTTTTCTGTGTCAGTGCTGTTTTTGTGTGTAAGAAATGTGTTGGACGGATATTTATTGTGGTATGTATATGTTGGAGCTGTTCTCAAATCGTGACCTTTTTAGTTCTGATTCTACAGATGTTGTGAACTACTGTCATTTTAAGTAAAATAATGTGAATAAAATGATTGAAACTTTTTGGAATAAAATTTCCACAGATTTTATTAAATTGGGTTGGTCAGTTTTTAATGTGCTCTTGGTTCGATGATTCAGAAAGTTTCAAGATAAAGAACGTTTTGATTAAAACACGCATCAGGTTCTTAGAAATATACTTTTTGTATATTAGTTATGTACGGTTTTGGAAAACTTGTATACCATGTTCAACAAAAATAATGTGTGTTACGAAGTAAAAAAAAAAAAAGTAATTAAATTATTCTTTAAATACATAGAAGTATACACATTAAAATACTTAAATACTTAAAATAAAGTTTACCATTTTTACTTTTTAGACATTCAATGATAGTGAAAAGACTTTCAGTGTAACATCAAGATATTTTGTCACAAATGTTATTATTTTGTTATTTTATATTATAATTATTTTAATTATAAATCATTTCAGTTGCTGTTCAGCACATTTTACAGATAATAAAAGGAAAATGTATTTTTTAAGACTCCTTAAAATATAAAAGAGGGCCACTTTTTTTTTTCGTTATATTTTGAGGATAAGTGTTTAACATTTTGACTTAAAATATAAATGTGTTTTTAAGAATAGTAGTCAACAGAAAAGGAAAATACATATGCAACACGTGCTGAAAAATACACCATCTGGGATCAGGAATGTTAACCTTTCTGAACACTGTTTTTTTTCAGACACCGTCAGTCAAAACAAGAACAATCCCAATTTGTCAAAACCAATTGTCAAACTGGGCAGTCTATTGATGCCAGTATAACACTTTTCTTTCACTTTGCCCCCCCTACCTCCCCCAAGGATTGTGGCACACGAAGCCCACGTGAAAAGACAATACACTTTTTAATCAGGATAATAATAAAACATTTGAAGTGCATAACTTACATATAAACACATTTCATTCAGTTCTTACTATTTACAATGGTTCTGACAAACTCAAACTGATTGCGCGATGAGTTTTCTGCATGTTTGGTTACAGTTGATGTCCCCGTGGCTTGTTCACTTAACATTCATAAAACAATACACTTCCTTTACAGAAGTGACTAGCATGGCTTGGTTACAGTATACGGGCAAATGAACAGTCCTCAGTGAGTCTGATATCATTTCCCGTCCATCACTGGTCTTTGGTTTTCTTAAGGCTTGACAAGACATCATAGCTGTGGATAGTTGAGGAGTTGTGAACCCTGAAGAAAACACAAACAGAGTTTCAATCCACAATCATTCAAGCCTATGAAATAGATATTTATTGTTCTTGATGTGATCTTTGTGCAGCTTTTCTTTTAGACATTGTTCCTATATATGTGTGTGTGTGCGTCTGTTTGTGTGTTTTGTTAACTCCAGACGAGCTCTGGCTCATTGTGTGGGGGTCATAGAGTAAAGGTTAAAGGTGACAACCTCTCCAGAGTGTCTGAAAACAGTAGGCGGCTCCGGTAGGCTGTCACAGTGAATGTGTGTCCCCACAAATACAGTGTCACATCATCACACACACATTTCAACACAAACAACCACCCACATTTTGACTGTTGAGTATTTTGAGAATAGAAAATGTGGATGTTTATGTAAGAACCAACTATGACTTGGTATTCTTGACTTTTGCCCTTCAATTAACAAAAAGGCCCATCAGCAGCCATGGCACACAAACTATATTCACCTCTTTTTCACCTTATGACCCCTTTGTGTGGTAGTTGGGCATTTTTATACTCTTCGAATAGTATTTTCTCTTTACTGTATTTTATTTTATTTTGTTTTATGTCAGAATAGCTAATCTGCAACACTGCAAAGGTCTTAACTTTAAAACACAAAAATAGAATGGGGAAAAGATATTAATTGATAATCACACAATTTATTCAGTTTATATTTATCTTCTATCTTTTCAGTTCTGTTGGTAAAACATTCTATAAGTGTAGTACACCCTTCACTGAAATGGCCACCAGGTGCATTACAAGCCGTCCCACCCAGGTTTTACAGTGTGTGTGGCAGATAGTTAAAATGGGTTGTATTTAAGGGGGTAGGGCTTTTCTCGTCCGTCTGTGTGTCTCTGCTCGGGCTATGTAAGTTTCCACTCTTTTGTGTGTGTGTGTGGGTAGGTGTGGAGTGTTTGTGTTTACTCCCGGTCTGAGGGAAAGTCGCACGGCTATAAAGATCCAATAATTTCCCAGCTCATTTAGTACAGGGTATTTACCCAAAGTCTCTCTGTTTGTTTCCGCTGTGGCTTAAGGCCACTGAAGATCCAACAGCCGGTTTGTTAATTAATCTGGCCGTCCCTTCTCCAGAGATGACAATGGAGTGGTGCTCAGCTAACAGGGAACGCTCTCAGAACATTCTAACACAGCTCTCTCAGAATTCTTTCAAAGTTAACAAACATTCTTCCAGTTACATTATTAGAATATTAAAGGCCAGGTAACTCTGAATGAACAATGTTCTCAAAACATTATTTATATGGAGTTTTAGTTGGATGTTCATTTAACTTTCTTTTAAAACATTACTACTTACTAGTTTCAGATGGTTCAGAGACCATTCAAAAATAACATTCCCATTATTTTAAAATGATTAAACAGATCATTCTTTTCATATTGTCCCTAATGTTAGAACATAAACATTTTAAAACATTAAAAAATGGGATGTTATGAACGAAAAACATTCTTAGAACATATTTTTATTATGTAAATGTATTTTCTTGAATTGGCTTCTTCTTAAATTGACTGCATGCACTTGTTAGGCAAAATTTGGCATGTGTTGTCAAGGAGTCAAAAAAGTAGTTTGAGGTATTTTGCGATTTTTTTGTCTGCAAATACTTGCATGGAATGTCAGAATTTGGATTTCCTAATGATGCTCCTCTTTGATAGCACTTTTTCAATATTTGCTCATTCCTTAGAGTAATAAAAGGGAATAAATAGCCAGTGAAGTGAAGTCTTACCTCAAGGGAATGGCACTCTGGAGTGTAAAGGCAGACAGCGTTTCTTTGGACAATTGTGTCTGCGATATTTCCGCCTCAGGTTGAGAAAATCTGGAAAGGGAAGTAAATAAGAATTGTTAGGGATATGGACTATTATTAACCTTTATGCTTATATTGTCACATTTGTGTAGCGCTTTATACAATACAGATAGATTTACAGCAGCTTTATAGTAATAAACAAGAAAATAATTATATTAATGTTGCTAAGTTCTTTAATTATGTAAAAAAACATTTCAGGTGTAAAGCAGCTCTAAATAAAGTTTAGTCTGAATGTAGCAAAATTCATTGCTGTGACAATCTACAATTTTCTTTAAAATTGTAAAACTGACAATTTGATAATTTTGGGGGTTGGGGAGATATGCATGCCTTGCCCCCTGCACCCCTCCCCTGACTTGGGTGTTGCCTGAAATAAACTCAAAATCAATGGTCTCCCCAGTTGGTAACAAACAATCTGGAGGGCAATATAACAATCAGAGGTTCTTGTGATAACGTTCATATCACTTCCCTCCATAAGCAGCTATTAGATCCTCTCCCAGAGGCGCGAGGACAATAGCACGGAGCGCACGGGAGGAGAAGCGGGTGCTTTTATATCTTGCTTTGACTAAAGCAATGCGAACTCCATGTACCTCCCTCTCTTTCTCTCTTTCACCGCAGTAACCCTATGCTAATGCATTACACCATTGTGCTCAACATCATGACTAACAATAAACTCCGGTGCTTGATCGCCCACGGGCACCAGATTAATTGCGCATAGCCGCCACAGCAGCGGGAGAGGACAGTGAACACGTAGGCAAAATTACATTTAGTTACAGTATACGAATATACCTGTGTTTGGTATACACGTAGAAAAAACTACGTAAAATGCCATGGTCTTCTGCGAATGTTATTTTTTTATGTATTTTTTTGTGTTAGCGTAATAATAATAAAAAAAAACAAAATCGTTGTTTATATTTAATTTTAAAAGTGCAAAAAAATAACATTTATTCCCAAGTCAAGGGTCAAGTGAAGTCTTTGTGAAACCTGAGCTCGTCTCTGGAGTATGTTAAGATGCTGAGCTTTACAGAAGCGTCAAGCGCCACTTAAAACCCACTCAGAGTCAGAGCACTGACCCTAAATCAGCCATGACTGAGCACAGACCACTAACCAGGATACACCTAAATATGCCAACTAGATCCTTCTTTACTAATGAGGGGACGTTTATCAAAAGTGACTGCAGAACAGATGAAACCGTTCAGGTAGTCTATACGCGAATAGATAAAAAAAAAAAAAAAAAAAAGATATATAATATATGCATCGTAATTGATTGATTGATTGATTGATATATATATATATATATATATATATATATATATATATATATATATATATATATATATATATATATATATATATATATATATCTTACTAAACGAACTACTTTTAACTTCCAAAACATAATTTCGAGACGATAACTTACAGTTTAATCAGATGTTGATTCAGTTACCGCTCTGAGCACTCACTGAGTTCATTGAGGGAGCAATTCGTCAGACTGATTCGAACCATTAAAAAAAGAACCTGTTAATAAGAGTCATTTGCTTGTGAATCAGTTGCACTGTATTTTTGTTCCATTACTTGCTGCCCGGAACTTAATGTTCTTTCTTTTGGCCTATTTTACTTTACACTTTTATCTTATAACATTCCCTTCAGACTACAAGCTCACAAATAATGACACACAATTCATGTTAATTATTTTAAGCAGTAGGTGCTTCACACTCAAGTGCATTAGTAGCCTATCGCTTTAATATAACCCGTTTAATTCAATCACTACCAATGTGATTCTTTAGAATTTTAGGCATCTTAATAAAGTTGACTTGATATTTTGGGATAAATGAGTTAGAACTGGAGTTTAAGTTGTCAGCAACTATAACTTAGCGGAGAAAAAGTAATTTCACTTGTTAGTCTTTTTTTTTTTTTTTTGTTAAGGGTTTGTTGCAACCATTTTAATCCAATGCTACACAACGCAACATACTTTACTTATTTGGAATCACGTCTCTTTTTTTCGAAACATGCTCTTGAGGTGAAGTACCTTGTTTTCCGGCGCTGGCGATGAGCAGGAATGTGAGCAGCAGCAGCAGCAGATAGAGTGGATGGAAGAATCTCATGGTGATGCTGCGTGAGGTTTGGTCCGCTGGGCAGACCCGTGTCCTCCGATGTCTCCGGTATCTTCGAATGCAAAGTCTGTTAATATTTACGTACAAATCCTGTTATGTGTCTTTCGGTCTCAGTAATTTTTCTTCTGAGCTCGTGTAAGACGCCGTTATAGTGGATGTGCAGCTCAAGTCAGTTCTCAAACTTTTCCAAAGTTTCAGATGGCGATATTCACTCTCTCTTCTCTCTCCCCAGAGGGATGGATAGATAGACAGATGACCTGATGAGTGTGAATGTCCAGTCGAGACAATGCAGCTTCACCCCCTCTTTATACAGACAAGAGAAAGGGGGAGGAGAGGGCACAACAGAAGGAGAGGTATGGAAGACCAAAAACTGGGTGGGGACATGGGACATCTCTTTCTTTCTCTCACACACTCACACTTTGCCTTGCACATATTGACCCCACATGGTTAGGTAACAGAGCAGGCAGAAATAATATTTTTGGAGATCATACTTTATGTGTGCAAATTTTATTTGCATAGTGTTTTCAAATGGCCCAAAATCTAATAATAGTTCAAATTACTTCTGTTTTGTATTCTCTGTTTACGTTTTCCAAAAATATTGAAATTCATACAAGTATAGAAACAATTTTTTTTGCATCATATTTACAAATATGATGCCAACAAAAACACACCAACAAGTGTACAGCAAAATATATTGATTATTTTCAGTGATTTCAAGTGAATCTCAGACTTTTGGACCCCACTGTGTGTGTATTTGTGTTTTTATCTGTGTGGATAAATATAGATTATTGAGAGATGTTGTCTCGTAATATGTATGTAGTCAAGTGTGTCTGTTTTAGGTTAGAGATTAGCACTGGTCAAAGAGGTGTGTGAATTATTGGCTGGCCTGGTCAGTTAAGTGTGTGTGTGTGTGTGTGAACGAGCTGTAAAGTGCTGATATAGTGTAGCTGGTGGATCTATGAACTCTTCTTTACTAATGAGCTACTATTGTACTTGTACCTAGAACAAAACCTCACAACAGGAGAGCCAGACTGACACAAACTTTACACACTGGCCAAAGTCTCTTAGACCGAATGTCCACCTTTTTCATTATAAGTGTGGATTTATATGGTTTAATACTCAACTTGACTTTTAGAGGCATACCATGTTAGTAAATCCCCCTGGGAGAAATCAAGGAAAGGAGCGAAGCGACAAATCATAATGGCAAAGCATTATAGTTTACAGAGTATAGAGTATAGTTTACATTAGAGTTAAGCTAGGATTTAAACTGAGCCAGTGTTAATTCAGGAACAACCCCCATGTATCATTTGCAAGTAAACATTGCACTGAATGATGTCTATCCAGGCTCCCTTAAAGGGTTATTCCACCCTAAAATGAAAATTTTGTCATTAATCTCTTACCCCCATGTCGTTCCAAACCCGTAAAAGCTTTGTTCGTCTTTCGGAAACACATTTTAAGATATTTTGGATAAAAACCAGGAGGCTTGAGACTGTCCCATAGACTGCCAAGGCCCAGAAAAGTATGAAAGACATCATCAGAATAGTTCATCTGCCATCAGTGGTTCAACTATAACATTATGAAGCGACGAGAATACCTTTTGTATGCGACTTTATTCAACAATTCGTCTCATCTGTGTCTCTCCACATCACTGAAGAACGATTTTGGAGAAAATCCACTGAACACAAACTGTGTACACTGGATACAAAAAGTATTCTCGTTATTTCATAAATGTCAGATTGAACCACTGATGGTAGATGGACTATTCTGATGGTGTCTTTCATAATTTTCTGTACCTTGACAGTGTAATTTAATTGGCAGTTAATGGGACAGTCACAACCTTCCGGTTTTCATCCAAAATATCTTAAATTGTGTTCCGAAGACGGACAAAGCTTTTATGGGTTTGGAAAGATATCGGGGTAAGAGATTAATGACAACATTTTTATTTTGGGGTGGAGTATCCCTTTGAGATCAAGTACAAGTGCTGTGAATCTAAGTGCTGGAGATAAATTTGCAAAGTGTGTTTATCCCAAAACAGACTAAATAATGGAAGAGTTACTTTCTGATGGACAGAAAGTGGGAGTTTTTGCTCAGAATGGCTTTTCTTTGTGTGCATGCTTTTGTTCAGTGCTGTGATACTTAATTGGACAGATACCCCGGTGTGTTATGAGTCCAAAATGGTAATACTGTTAGATTTACAGATACCCCATGTGTCCCTTTGCGCATATGTGTTATAATGAGCTGGAGTTGTAAACGGCTTTACTGTGCAAGACAAAGCTTAAAACTAGTATATTATGCAAATAACGTAACAGCCCCATCAAGCAAACAAATGACATACATATCAGATCATTTGTAGGCATATTTATGTCAATAATGCTTGATTAATATCATTAACTAAAATCAAAATTACTTTTTTTTTTTTTGTTAATTGAAATAATGCTGAAATAAATTATTAGTATCAGGAAAGCTTGGTAAAAAAAATAAATTAAACTGTTGCCTTAGCAACTAACTAAAAGTAAGTTAAATCTGAAGCACTAGAATTACTAAAACAAATGGAAATACATAAATCTGAATTTAAATTAATTAATTAATAAATGAAACTTAAGTACAAATCAAAATGACTAAAAATAATCTAAAAATAAAATGAAACTAACAATGTTTATAAACAAACATATATATCTATCTTTAGGAAATTACAAAAAAAAAAATATCTTTACCATTATTTATATATAATATATATCTTGAATCTTTAGCAAAATTACAAAAAAATTGCAAAATTAACTAAAATTTATATATAAAAAAATCTTAAAATTGAATGCATTAAAATAAAAATTAAATGTATGTTTTATTTAAATATTGAAATACATTTTAAAATATTAATATAAATCATAGTTTATGAATAATAATAAAACAACACTGTAATGAAAGTGGCTTTATAAAGTGTGTAGGGGGGGTTTTAGGGATAGAATGAATGTGTGAGTGTGCCTTAGTTGACCTCTTGGAGTGTAAGTGTGTGTTTGTGTCCATAATGAAGTGCATATGTGTGTGAACCGAGTGTGTGAGCCATATGTGTGTCCACTCATTGACCTTTCTCATGTGTGTGTCCATTTATCTCAATTCTTCTTTGATATACTGGCCTGTCAGGGAGTTTTAGTGCGTGTTTTAGGTTTCTCTGATATAGTGCAGCTGTCATAGATTCTGCCTATCCTTATTAAACATCCATTTGTGCCAGCTGTGTCTGTGACTACACATCCTCTGAGCTTTTTTTTTTTCATGTCAATTAGGCTTAGAACCCAGCATGTAGCTAATGGATGAGATAGACGGACCAACAACTGGACACTTCAGTCCTAAAACCAGCTTTTCACCCCCATGCCAGTGTGTGTGTGTGTTGACATGTACATATGCATATACACTTTTTTATTGCTTTATAGCGTTTGCAAAAATGCTCCTCATCTGTGTCCTACATTCTGTGTATGTCTTTTAATTCTCCCTAGTCATTCACATTGTGCCCTCTGCTTTATTCCCTCAATTTGAATATGCTAACGAGGTTGTATTCTTATTCGGAGCCACCTGGTATCCATAGAGACTGATACCTAGAATGCATGCGTCGCATACATGAAAACACAGATGTTGGGGTCAGTTTGCTCATTGACTCGTAATGAAATCGCAGACGCAGCACGGTCTGGGTGGGTGTATGTCTGTGTGTTGTAATGTTTGCTTTATTAGGGATTAGATGTAATTACTTGGATTAACATGCTTGCTCAAATAATCCCTGTTCTAAGAGACATGAGTTACTGACTCCACCCTCTTTACCGACACAAACGATTTTGAGGAAGAAATTTAGATGCCTTAAGTTGTCATTTAGAAAATTGCTATTTTGGTGCATATGACACTGATTTGTACTGCAGGATAGAATTTTACAAATTATTAGTTTAAATGCTAAAGCAACAAGTGGCCTATATAAAGGTATGCTGCATGTACATTTGTAAAAATATCTCTGTGGAAAACAGAAAGGATTCTTAAATGGAGCTTGTGCTACACACACACACACACACACACAGAGGCAGATACACACTGACCTTAAAACCTCCTCATACCAGCAGCCAGAGGTCGAGTCCATCTTTTAGGAGTAAGAGCACATGATGTGTAAATCAGTAGATAGACAGCCTCCCACAAAAATAAAATTTATTTCATTTATTTTTAAAGAAAAAAAAAAACATTCTAACTGTCATGATATTACAAAACTGAAAATTTCAAAAATACAGTGAAGTCTGGACAGGCAGTGAGAAACCAACAATATTAAAATCTGATTAAAATGATAGTGAAAATGTTTTACTTTGTCAATTTTATCTATTTTGTGTGTGTGTGTGTGTGTGCGTGCCTGCGTGTGCTCTTGTTTTTGTGACATATCAGGACACGACTCTGTATGACATGGGTATGACACAGGTATTACAAGGAGTGGGTGACTTATGAGGACATAACCCATGTCCCCATTTTTCAAAACGATTATAAATCATAGAGAATTAGCTTTTTTGAGAAAGTAAAAATGTACAAAGTTTCCTGTGAGGGCCAGGGTTAGGTGTAGGGTTGGTGAAGGCCGATAGAATATACATTTTGTACAGTATAAAAATCATTACGCCTATGGGATGTCACAACTTTTCACAAAAACCGACATGTGTGTGTGTGTGTGTGTGTGTGTGTGTGCATGTGTTCCAAAAAATTTTGTGAAAGAAAAACATTCAGGCTATGAAATATTATAACAAAACTGTAATTAAAAAAGGGCTAAAAAGGCAGAGTTGTGGTACTTGCTTCCTGAAACTTGAAAGTTGCTAAACATTTGAAATAGTATGTACACACACACACACACACACACACGTGGTGTGAATGTGTTTTATTCTATTTATAAATATATTAGTAGATTACTCAATACATATTTTTAAAAAGTCCAGATTCTTTACCTGAATTTTTTTCTCTCCAGTTTTTAAGCCCAGTGTTGAGTTCAAAGTGAGAGTGTGATTGTTGCTGCCAAGTGCGTTTGTATATGATTGGTTCAGTGTAACAGGAAGTGTTATCAGTGTGTAGCTTTGTTGACTGTTGCAATAGCAGATAAGAGTGGCATTCCCTATAACCTTTCTTCCTCCACAACTAGATTACTACCCTCCCTTGACAACACACACACACACACACACACACACACACATTGAGACAATACCACCTTTCCAGTTTACAACTCCAAGAAGTTACTGCCAGGATGTGCATACCCAAACTACTCCCCCATCATGCTCCCTTCCTCCAACTTCCAGCCATGTAGATTCCTCTATACATATACAGCTATACTGCAAAATGCAGACACCTAGAGTCCTCTGTTTTAAAATTCAGTGCAATAACAAACATTTAAAATTCAATGCAAAAACATAAACAAACAAAAAAATACACAAAAGGTGCTTCTTTTGGTTGTTATTCAGTTTAGTTTTGTCTCAGATTGGTAACTAAATATTATGTACATGCTTGTATTTCTCTGCATTAAGGAATATCACTATTGAGGAAAGTAAGGAGAGAATGAATTTTTGAGAAAGTTATTGAGAATTAGCGTGCATGATTAGCGATTTGCTGGTTTTGCTAATCACCAGTAGAGGGCGCCCCATGCTCTGTTACCATGTTTACAGCAGAAATGACAATGGAAGTCTTACTTTTCTGTATAATGTCGATTTTATCAATGAAGATGCATGGAATTTAACACAGTATAGTTTAAATATGTGAATCATGTAAGTGAACAGTGATATTTTGTGAACTTTTTCCCCTTTCTAACTGTTAAACTTGAAATTAAGTAGCTGTTTAACATTCAGCGCACATGGTCTTGGAAAAGGACACTCTAACCTCACTTTCCATACATAATTAGAAACAATGTAAAATCTTCTCCAGATCCAGATAAGTGTATCTTAATGCCATAATCCAAAGTTAGCACTTAGTTAGCAGATCTTTTTGTGCAATGTAAATTACAGAAGACTATATGGTAGCTATCCTGCAGCACAGTGGTGTTAAATGCCTTGTGTTAGGGCAAAGCAAAAGGGACAGATTATAACAGAAAATGTATTCATATATATTTATATATATTCTGGACAATGTTCATATTTTGTAATATATAAATAAAAGCCAAAAATACTTGTGGAAAAATAAATAATATACAAACAAAATGCATTATATAAATAGTACAACATCACTATAAATATACTATATGTATAAAATATTTGCACAATATAAATTCAACAATATATTTTCCTATTTTTATTGCCAATGGCCACCACCACCCAGAAACTTTAGAAGCAGTTTATCCACCAAAGCATAAGCTGTGTGAAAAAATAAAAGATGCTCCAGACAGGATTTAAATCATTATATTACAAATGATAAGTAGATTTAGGTGGGGAAAGGGGAGGGGTTTCGATTTCAATAAATCCTCTTTGCCTTTCTTCACTGGTTAATAAATAGGGTCATGCATTCAAGCCAATCGGAGACAGCTTGTCTTGAGGCTCAACCTAAAGTTGGGCTCGACAGCAAGTCCATTTTCAGTGTTAGAGATCTTCACACAGTGGTTAGCTGCATTTGGTGCACCAAGTTTATTTGTGTGTTCATGGTAGCTCCTGATTGGTTTTGGTAATGCCTCGCTGTTTCTTCATTGAGTTACTCTTTTGTTGTATTTTCTTCTGTTCTGTTTGAATGTAGTCATCTATGGGACACACACATACAGGTGACATTTTGTTTTAGTCATTAGTTCAGTCAGTATTTGGGTGGGAAGATAAAAGGGTATTTACCTTGACGATTTGTATTGTATGTGTAGACAGCAGCCAGGCCAAATAAGCACATAATAGTGAAAGCAATGATGATGAAGACCAACTCAAAACCTGAAAACAACATATCCATAACAAACACGCAGAATTCCACCTCTACACACACACACACACACACACACATACAGAGTGAGAGAGAAAGGTATAAGCATGATATGATTACACAGCATTAAGCAGTTTCTTATTACAGAAGATTTTGTATAGTAACAGAATATATAATAACAGTGTCCTGAAGATATTAATGTAAGACTGACTGAACAGAGAAAGTCCTTTAACAAGCCACATGTGTCCTGGATCAATAAACCACATTCAGCTGGAGATGTTTGTGTGTTGTTGTGTTGATGAAAAAAGCAAACGACTGTAGAAGAGCCTTGAAATATAGAGCTAGAAATATCTACCAGTAAATGCAACACAATAAGTGATAATGTACTGCCAGCCGGTTATTATTACAAATAAACCCCAACAGTGATCAGGTAGAAAGTGAATATTAACTGTAGATGCTTGAAATATGAAATGAATGCTGGTATGTTACCGGAGCAGGGATGGTACTAAAATATACAGATGAGTGGCCATTAAAAAAAATATTTTCCATGCGGTGTGTGAATGAGCAATATGAATCAAGTATTTCAAATATTTAATCATGTAAATTTATACATTTATGTATCAATGCTAATGCCTGTTAATGTTGCAGGACCAACATTAGCAGTATTTGGCCCTGTACTGGTGAAATGAAATCTAGTATTATATGATGATCAAAACTTTTGGATATGAAACATCCACAAATGTAAATTACAGTGCCATTCAAGGTTATAGACTAAAGCATTGAAATTTGAATCTAAACGAAATATATATATATATATATATATTACAAAAACCCCATTAAACTTATGTTATTCCTGCTATAGCTCCAAAAAAAACATTAATAAATGTAATTGAATAAAAATATAAAATAAAAGCTAGTTAATATTATAAAAAAACAAGAATTAATAAAATAAAACGTATTAATATCAATACTAAAATTACATCATCCAAACTTTTTTTTATAGACTTTTATGTAGTAATAAAAAAACATTCTTCTGATGTCAGCAATTACTCTTATAGGGCCTTAATGTGTTTAATGTCTTAATGTCTTAATTTGTGTAGCTAGAGAAAGAGAAAATGGATATAAATACCTTGTTCTGCTTTCTTTCAACAGGATTTAACCCATCGATAGTAGATCATTTAATTTAATCTGCACACAGTGAATAAAACATGCTTGTGTGTTAGACTTAGCTTTTACCAGCTTCTGACACAGAGCAATCATAGTCCAATTCTTCCTACTTCCTTACTGCTGGCTATAAACCACGTCAATGTTTAAACCCACTTTACAGACTTGAAGTACCTACAGACATACACTTGCTGTCTTTATTGTTTACCTGAGTTCGCAGCTGGATCCAGTCCAGGTGATGAGGTTTCAAGTGCATTTAAGGCAGCAGTATACAGGTCAGGTCATGTGCAAAGTATCCATCATGACTGATCCTGGTCCACGTCGCATGAAATCATTCTCGAGTATGGAGAGGCCTTCAGGTGGACTCAGACGATGAGTGGCTCCTCAACTCTTTCTTTGATATCCTCATTGTCTTTTTAGTAAAATAAGAAGAGAACAAACCAAGAATGCCACGTCACTTTTGAAACTAGTTGAACCTGTTTTGTTAGGCTACGGCAATTATAGGCTATATGCAAATATTTGCAGTACTTGGGGATATTTGAAAAATTATGTCCTGTCAGTGTTTTTATTACTTCTGAGTTTAAGATTTGGTTACCTATTTCTAGTATCTAGAATTTTAGAATGTATTTAGAGAATACAAAAATTATTGTGTATGGTTTTGTTTGAGTTTTTTTTTTTATTCAAGTAAAAGTTGGTTGTGTATGAAGTAGAAACATGTTTTAAATCGATGCTACACAACTAGAGAAAACAAAAAAGGGCTGAAAAATGAAGAGTAGTAAAACTTCAACACCCATAATGCACTTGGATCAATCATGTTATGTGTGAGCAGGGATACAAAAATGCGGAAGAACCATCTGTATAGTTTTTTAAAAAGCCCTGGAGCTGTTAAAAGTCATTTCACTTTTGCTCACAAGCAACCATCTTGCTGCAGGTAAAACATAAAAAATGTACTTGTACTACTGAAATTGTTACAAGAAAATCATTAGGTGGACTCAGTGGTTTGGTCCTAATTTAAAAAGTTTATGCAATAATTATGTTTTGGTAAAGTGTAGGTGTTGTACAGTAAAGTTACATGATGAAGATGAAGATTATACTCGTACAGTAAATATTTAGATTCTTTAGATAAGCTAGTAGCACAGTGTAGTTTGGCGATACAGTTACATTTATTTTGTAATTAAATTAAGTCATTCTGATAACTTCATGTAACTAGTTACTCCTCAACACTGGTGAAAACTGGTGAGAAAAAAAGGTCTATCTACTTCAAGTCTCTTTTAGTCATATGATAACTTTTTGTGACTAACAAAGCCATTATTAGTTATTTACTGATAATTATTTACTGACAATCTTCTCTTCCAATGAGGTGACAGCCATAGCCAAATCATTTGTGACACAGAACGATTGTTGTTTATGTGTATTACTCATACCTGTAGTCTGCACACATCTCTCCTGTATTAGGCCATACAGGGTAAAAAAACTGAACACTACCAGAGAGAAGAGAACAGTGTACCACTCCATCTCTGTGAAGGGAGATGCCATCTGCTTCTTTTGAATGAACAAACATAAACTCAGTGCAAAATCAGGGCATCACTGATACTTCAGCACCACTGCGGCAGAAATACTATAGCAACATTGGCATATTATCAAAAAAACACAACTGACACATAATCTGAGCTCATCAAACTGCACAGATCTAAATGAGAAACACTGCAACAACAAAACACTCCAGCACTTGTACAAACGTTTGGATCACAACAACACAACCAGGGAAGTTAACACTTAATTTAATTAGAAAACCAATTACTTACATGTACTATCGCACATACAGGTGTCCACGTTGAAGTCTTTGGGCGCTGTACATTTTTATTTGGTTCCACCTGTTTGTACACAGGTGATGCTGTAATATGATGAGGGGGTAACTGCAATGAGTGGCTCATATTGCATGGTGAGAGTAACGATGGCTGCACCCTGGATACCAAATACAAATGCAAGAAGATGTAAACTCAGTCATGATCCTACAAATCCCAGCCTGACTGTCCCTTATCGAAATAGTCAGCATGCTAGGAATGTCCTGTTGTGCATTTAGCCTATAAGTTGGAAATCCATGCAGACTGTCTCAACATGTCCAATTATTTCTGGCCAGACTGGACTTGAATACCAATATATATATGTGTGTGTGTGTGTGTGTGTGTGTGTGTGTGTATACACCTTACATAGGGGTGCATGGCCCTTTTGTCAAACCTGCCTGTAACTTTCAAATGAACCTGAAAAACATTGATTAGTCTGAACACCTCTGATTTAGAACCATAAAACAGGCTGGATTATAGACCAGAATATCTCTTTTTCAGGATCGTATTGCAAGTTCATTAGAAGAATGTTATCTTTAGAATTTGTTCAGCAAAAGTGACAAAGAAGAACATTTTGAAGGACCAAATGTAATGTTTTGGACCCACTTTATATTAAGTGGCCTTAACTACTATGTACTTACATTTTAATTAATAATTTAGTACAATGTACTTATTGTGTACATACATGTTTTTACATTGTACTTATATTTAAAAAAAACGACATGTAATTACATCTGTATTTAATTTCTGTAATTACATTTATAATTACACTGTTGACCCATACTTTACACCTTAACCCACCCTTAAACTTATCCATACCTCCAACCCTCTCCCTAACCTTACCCCTATCCCACCTCAATAGCAGCAAAAGTGTTTTACAATACAATATGAACACAGTAAGTACATTGTACTTATTTTTTTATGTAAGTACATAGTAGTTAAGGCCACCTAATATAAAGTGGGACCAATGTTTTTAAATAAATCATAAAATGATTCACATTCCCTTTTCTCCTTTCGAATAAAAGATCTTTGATGGATTATTTAAGGGTTTTTCTTTTTTACTTTTCTTTTTTTGTATCTCACCAAAGCTGTATTTGACATCAACTGAGACTAGACTTGACAAGATTGCAAATCTAACCCTTCTCTAGCCATGGCTTTGAAAAAACTTTAGAGATGTTTTTTTTTAAGAGCCTCTTGGGGGCAGTCAGTTTAACAAATCAATTGAAATAAACAGACAGCTTTGATGGATCATGAGAAAGACAGTAAAAGAGAGAGAAACTGTGCTGACATGTTGATTTGTTTGTAATTATTTGCATTTCACAAGAGGGAAAATGGAGAGACAAAAAAATGACTCCCTCCTATGTGCAAGGCATGAAAATGTTTTCCACATCTTGTTTTTCCTTTGAATGAAGTGTATTTTTCCATATCCAACTGTCAGATTTTTTCTCTTAATTTAAGCATAACTTGACAGTGATTTTAAGATTTAAGATTTTAAGTTTTTAGCCTTATGCAATTTCACTTTTCAAGTAGAAAGTAGTTGTATTGTGATTTTAAAATGTTTAAAGGGGTCATATGATGCAATTAAACATTTTCTTTTCTCTTTGGAGTGTTACAAGCTCTTGATGGATAAAAAAGATCAGTAAAGTTTCAAAGACTAAAGTCTCAAAAGATCTCCAAAGAGATATTCTTTATAAAGGTTAAGACTTGTCTTGTTTCTATAAATGAGTGAAATTACATCTCACAGCATCTCTTCTTCTGAGTATGATAGTAGTTTTATATCCAGGTACAGTTCAGCATAACTAATGGACTATATATAGGTGCCTTTATTTGTTTTCTGTTTCAGTGTTTGCTCCTTGGGTTGATAATCAGCCATGGGTAGTCAGGTTATGAGATTATTCAGTATATATAAATTACATTTATGTATATAAATTGGTTTCTACAGTAATAAAAACTATATTTAATTGAATATTTAATTAGGCAAGCAATGTTGTTTACAATTGGTTGCCTGCTGTTAAAGCAGACACAGTTTCTGCAAATCTCATGTTAATATTGAGTAACTATAGCATAGTATTGCATCCTTCATAAACCCAAAGACTCTCTTTCTGGATGGTGTGCACATGTCGTGTTTTTCAGAGAGAAGGGTCTATAAGGAATTTACGCCATTTATGATGTCATACAGGGCCATACTTGACTTAAACTTTCCGAAACTTTTATAGATCCTGAAGGAGTGTCTTTGGCACAGAATTACTCAGTTATATGTCTAACTCGTTTTTCGTTTAGCATGAGAATCCAACTCTTTAACAGTGTAAATAAGTCAGAATGCATGAAATAGCATTAAACTTCCCCTTTAATTTATGTGTGCTGTCAATACATCCACTGACATGCTTCTGTGAGCATACTGTGTGTGTGTATTTATATTAAGTTTCATAATAATTAACATATTTATATTATTTTCATTACATGAAATAACCCTCATATGTGGCCTTGGACCACAAAACCATTCATAAGGGTCCATTTTTGAAACCGAGATATATACATCATATGAAAGCTAAATAAATAAGCTTTCCATTGATGTATGGTTTGTTAGGTTGTTTAATAGGACAAAATTTTTTGCCGAGAGACAACTATTTGAAAATCTGTAATCTGAGGGTGCAAAATAAACAATTATTGAGAAAACTGCATTAACAGTTGTCCAAAGCAATACATATTACTGATCAAATGTTTTGATGCATTTACGGTAGGAAATTTACTAAATATTAGGGAACGTGACCTTTACTTAATATCCAAACGATTATTGGTATAAAAGGAAAATCTATCATTTTGACCCATTTAATGTATTGTTGGCTATTGCTAAAAAATATACCCATGCTACTTATGACTGCATACTTGAAATTACCCCGTATCAGATCCATACAGATGGAGCTGGGGCAGGTGGAGGGTTTCTAAAGCACTCTGCAACTGCTACAGGAAGCACTAGCCAAGTATTTGAATGTTGCTCATTGGCTGCTGATGCAAGTAAAACCAACTGGCTCTACCATTTGAATAATGACATGATTATATTAGAGTATATTATAGAGTTTCATGGCAGAACTCCACATGTACATACACACACACACACAGGCTGAGAAAGTATAACTCTCCCCAGCTGTTTTTATAATTTAAGCATTTAACAGTTCAAATGTTACAAGCTAGTGTGTTTAGTCCAGTGTGTGTGTGGATGGTGTGAGTGTGTGTTCCAGTAGCTGAGGTTGTGTGCAGTCCCTGGGGTTGTAAGCTGATTAGCTGGCTGCTCCATCCCACGCTGCTCCTGGAGGGAGGAGATTTGGAGCTAAAATAACCCCTAAGTCCTCTGAGCAACATGTTTACAGGTCAGGTTAACACACACAAACACACACACATTCATAAAGTGAGGCATCACTGTAGCTCTCAGGTGGAGTAGAATTTAAATTAGCTCTTTCTGTGAGTCTGTCTCTCTCTTTCCCCTGTCACAAATCAATCAGGTAGAACGAGAGAGGTCGGCTTCAGCTTTTTTTTTGGGATGTGACGACCAGCTCTGCAGCTGAAGTCTAAGTTCTTAGCCGGGATACTTAACCTGATTCATGCATGTGTCTGTAGGAGCGTGCATACGAGCTCTGGAACGGGTCTTATTCTTTGTTTCCATGCCGACCCTCAGGATGGTGTGAGTGTGTTGTCTTCGGTGGGCTGAAGGCAGCGAGGTATCCCGCAGTCCTGAGCACTGCTAGCATGCCTGTGCATCAGATATCCGTTGTGCCCATCGCCAAGGAGACTACCAATAGTTCCAGCCGGAATAGAGACAAGAGTAAAGAGAATGAGGCAAGTACAAAGATTTAACACAGAGAACCTGTGATGACTGTGGAGTTTTCAGAACAAATAGTTTGTCTGATAGCAATTAGAGTTCTGTTTATGATACAGATGTAGCCATCCATGGTTTTCCATGTGGTATGGTCTGAATATACTAGTTAGTATTTTGATAGCTTCTGTAGAACAATAGCACATCATGGTCACTGTTGTACAAGTTGTAAGTTATGCATGTTGTCCTATAATAAGATTTGTGATATTTAGTTTGCATACATCTGTGAGATCTACACAAGCAAATGCCAACACAAGCAAATCCTTTTCAGAAGTGAGGGTAAAAAAATGACTCAGTCTTATGTAGCCTAGAGCAAGAGCTGGGCAGAGTTGTATTGGAAAATAAATTTATGCTATAAATAGACACTTTATATTTTACCCTCTTCAGGGTTATTGACATTTCTTTCAAGTATATTGTAAATCAGACATGCTTTTCCATCATGTGGCTGCAGCATGCTTGCAGTTCAGTTTGTTTCAGCTGTGTGAGTGTTTCTAATATCCAGGACATTTTTTGATATTTGATGCATTATAGTCAAGATATTCTTAGGCTCAGATGGCACATCCACAGTATGTTTGCTGACTGCTGGATGCATATCATACACAAAGATGGCAAGTGCTGGCAAAAATCTCAGCTCAAGTCACTTTTAGAAAGTAATCTCTGGATTTGTAAAATATTTCCATTTTTAAATCTGAAATATATTCAGTATCGGTTTAGACACTTTGTAGCATTACCCATGATAATTGTATAGGTTGTTATGTCTGTGAAATAATTATCCAGATGCGTAATTAATAGCCACTGAATAAACACAGATTTTTTTGCAAGTATCAGAATACATTTCACTGGATTGCTCAGATTTTGATCAGTCCTGTGCAAATTAGTTTGTATATTTACATTTATCAACAGTATGGTCATAGATGGATAGTATACTGTGAAGACATTTAGGGTTTATTATGTCAATGAAAGAATGCAGCTTTAAAGGTATAATGGCCATTTTGAGTTTAAAATCATGTGTTTAACATTTGACTAGCATGAAGGACATATTAAAAGATATGAGAATAATGCATAAAATTAGATTTGAATGTCCTGAATGAAATACCATGCCTGAAATTGGGCAAAATTCATATTTTAAGAATTGGCTCCCTTAGTTCATGAGTGTGCATTTGAATAGAAATGAACATATGCACTAAAGGTTAAATTGAAATTGAAGAATTAGATTGCACTGAATTATAATAAAAAAATTCAACACAGTATTCATTAAATAATTGATCATTCATTTAAGAGGTATATAGAAACTAAGTCAAATTAAGACTTTTAAAATATTTTTAAAATAAAGGCTTTGTGAAGCCATTTACAAAGTTCATTTCAAATTCTTGACTAAAAATAACATTTGAATTTTAATTCTGCTTCATTTAAAATTTAAGAAAAATCAATCTCAATTCAGTTATGGATGCAATAAAGGCAAGGCAAGGCAAGTTTATTTCACTGTAAGTGGAAGTCGATCTGACTAGTGGTTACTAGGTGGTTGCTTATGATTTCTAAGTCAAAAGAGCAAGTCTATGATATTCTGGCCCCTAAATATAACTCTGTTCTACTTCAGTAATGATGTTGTTTTGAACCCATAAAAAGATCTGACAGGCAGAAATCTCATCAACAGCACACCTTTTTTGGAGCAAGTTGCTGTTTTCATCCATCATTTATGTCAGCAGGCAGCAGCACAAACGTTTACATTACTTTTTAATATTAGGGGGGTGTTCCCATCCTTAACCCTAAACACCATAGAAAGTAATTCTGTGATAATAATGCCTTGCAGGCACTGTAACAGAAGAACTGAGTGCAGAGCAAGCACTTGTTCCAGTTCTTATGTTCTTTAGGATAGGGTCTTATTTAACAGTATGGAGACTCTCAGACTCACTTTTAAGTGTGTAAGTATGTTGTCTGAAAGAGTGGGATTTGGATTTAACGTGTTCTATGTCCATGAGTTAACAGCTGCCTGTCTAGCGGGAGTCTAATTCACTGTGCTCTCTGCTGGAAGTGTCATATTCGATCACTCACTAACACACATACTCACACACATATGCACATTCACGTGTGCACCGTGATGGGTACTCAGTGGGCTTCCCTGGAGCAGTGTCCTGAACATTGATCTTTGAAACTGGATACCACATACTTCAAGACACCAACAAAATTTGTTTATGCATATATATAACATTTATGCAATTTATAATAATTACAAAAAATATATATTTTTAATAAATATTGTTCTTTTGAACATTCCATTGATGGTATCACAGATGATGCAGTGACCATTGTATGTTCATAACAAAATTGGAGAGTATGTGTTTAGTGGTTGGTAATCTGTGCTGAATTTGCATGCATGTGGAATTAGGTTCAGCGTTGTTGCTCTGTTTATATTGTGATTGATGGATGCATGGATATTAATACATAGATTCTGCATTAAGTTTGTCATATCAGGCATTAAACAGGTGATATACAAACAAATTCAAATGAACAGATTATTGGCCCGATGGTTATTTTAGCTAAATGGATCATCTCATTTCACTGAGTTTATTATATAATTTAGAGTTTTTTTCTACAAAAAGAATTTGCTCTCAACTTCTATTCAAAGAGTTCTCCTTGTTGACCAGACCAAATCATATACCAGCAGGAAATAGCATCTATATGTTACTATCTTTAGGGAGATGTTTATGATTCCATGTGAGTAGTAGTTTGTAACCAGGTGTATCCCATCAGCACATTATCCCATAATGCACCAGTGTCTATAGTTAGCTTTTGAATGGCAGCCGGAGCTTTAATCTCGGTCTGTGATTGGCTGAATGCAGGCACAATGTCTCTTAAACAAACACAGATCTCCAGGGATGGTCACCATTGTATGTGCACCTGCATGCATAAGATTGTATGAATTCAACACTGACAGGTTTATCTATCATATAACAGCTGCTCTGAAGCAGAATGGTGAGTCCGGACTCTTGTAATTGTACTAAGCAGAACTCCAGATGGCAGAGCTAGAAAACGCTACCTCAGACATCAGAAAAAGATAGGTAGGGTAGGATCCTACTCAGAAACTGTGTGAAGCCAGTCCCTGTGCATCTAAATGAATGCACGATCAAAGATAGACAACCACTCACAGATTATACCTCAGAGAAGCAGCTGAAGCTAATCCAGCCCAGCCTAGAACATAGACATGCATGTGTGAGCTCTCGCATGCATCGGCCTTCAGAGCAAGCAGAGGTGCTTGGCAGATTGGCAGCTCATAGAGCACACGGGGGGGGGATTTATGGGTAAGTGAATGTCAGTTTGGATCTTTATGCTTGTATTATTCTACATTTTTGTTTTTTGATTGTGCATGTAACGGAAATGGGTTTGTAGAGATGAAGGACTTGCAGACTAGTAAACTAACTAGAAATTATTATAGCATGGCTTTAAGTTTTCTTGACAGATAAACTGCTTGACAAAAATTGAAATCCATTTACATAGTCTAGAAAACATCCTTTTCTGTCATTCATAATTTTTGGGGTCAAATTTAATTTATTTATTTAATAAATGAACACTTCAATGACACATTAAATTGATAAAGAGAACGTTCAAAAGACAGAAATCTATTGTAGAAAAGCGTTGCCTTGGAATTATGAGGTTCTATCTGACATTTTTGTCAAAATGGAGTTATTCACATGTTCTGTGACAACTTATTTACATAATGTGATGCTTTTTTTGTAAGATGTGTACATTTTGGGCCTTTTTTTAGAAAACAAAAAAGGTTCTATCTTCAGAAATTAATGGAACGCGAAACCTTTGAAGCTCAATATTTTAAAACTGTTGCAGAAAAGAGAATGCAGATTGAACCTTATAATTCCAAGGTGGCAAAGTGTATGTACTGTCAGTTTTGATCAAAGAAACCTGAGAAAAAAAATCACTGTTTCCACAAAAATATTAACCAGCATAACTGATTTCAACATTGAAACATTAAGAAGTGTTTCCTGTGTACAATTAATCCGCATATTACAATTATGAAAACTCAGCTTTGTGTCACAGGAATTGCAATAATATTTCACAATATTATGGTTTTTGCAGTATTTTTGTTCAAATAAATTAAGCATTGATGAGCATAAGAGACTTAAAAATATTGTCTGACTCCAAACCTTTGAATGATAGTGTACAAAATTTTAACTGGTTGACCGTTTATATCATTGCCAGATATAAACTACCCTTTTAAATCTTTCCTATTAAATTTGGACTATAAGGCAGTCAGGTATTATAAACAATAAATCAATTATGAATTACTGTGTAGCTGCCTTGAATCAACGTGAACTGTGAAAAGAGCTATACAAATAAAATAAAACTGAAATTGATCTTGCTTCCAATACTCTATGTCTGTATGCTGTATATGCTCAGTTACCGAGACTAATAAAAGTAAATCTTGTCAATGGTCACATTTTTCATAAATGTTCCAAAAATGTTTCAGTATGGTGAAAACAAGACCTGAAAAGCACTGTGTTTTACTTTTTGTTTTACAAGTTCCCTGTTCATGAAAAGTGCCAGCAGTATTTACTTGCCTGTTGATCAAAATGACTTTTTATTTATTTTAAGCTGTCGTTTTTTTGTAATGATATAACACATAGTACCTTTCCATTTAGATTTGAGAATTTTGACAGAGACTAACAGTGGTGATGAACTTTGAACCCTGATCTTAGAACACTAACTTGATCTTTGACCCTAACTAGAATTAAGAGTCAAGGCTAGTATCAATGTATATGTGTATTAGGACTTTCTATGTGCCAGAAAGACCTCAGTCTTTACAGGGATTTTAGAATGTTCTAGATTCATTCTGGTCAGCATTTACAGTGACCTGGATTCGGTAAATTATTCACATTCCAGAAAGGAAAGGTTTAGGAGAAAGTAGTCCTTTGATGATACGTGTGGTTAGATTTGTTCTCAGATGTAGAAGCTAGAAATAGAAATAGAACCAGATATGACCACAGTTAATGCTCCCTGTTTCAAAGCTTCATTGAGCTTTATATTAAGATACATTTGTTAAATAGAGCTCTGTGATTAGCAACCATATATATATTATTTTGAATACAACAGAAAATCAAATCAAACAGTCGAAAGAACGGTGATGCTATTTTACAGAGCAGACTGCATCAATAATGAGAAAATATCAATAAAAAGCTCGTTTTACATGTATTATCAGAATATAGAAATTTTAGACTAGATGAATGAGCGCTATTTTTTTTTCCAGCGAGGAAGTCGTGTTATCATTCAGTACAGAGGCTGTGAAGAGTGAAAGGCTTTTATGTAGAAAATGAATCCATAAAGTGCATTACACACCATAGAATGTGTTTGAATCTAATTCTAAAGCCTGTGGAAAAGCATAAAGAAAGGGTGTTATTTCAGATGGTTCTCCAGTAATGTCTTAGGAAAAATAAAAGAGACAACTGTTGACCGAGTAGAAATATAGAACTATAATGAATGTGCACTTTGATGAGAAATTTCAATTTCATGTGAGCACAAACATGATTATCATATGGTACTGATGTCAAAACAATCGTAAAACCATGTTTATAATAATATAATATAATTTTCTCCCAGAGGATGCAGTTGCACCTTATGCTGGCTAAAAGATACACTGTGGGTGTATTAAATATTTATGAGCTGATCAGATGTTGGTGTCTGGCAGCTTTCACATCAATAATTCAGGGTTATATAGTGTCACTTCAGGAGAGAGAGAAAAGAGCTCAATACTGTCCTAACTAACTGCAGCTACACAACATATACATTTTTTTCAACATATACATTTTTTTTTCAGCAAGGTCTATTGTTAAAAATATAATAATAAAAAATGAAATAAACGTTCTATGTGTGTGCTTGCAATAGCATACCTTCGCATACACCCAAGAGGATCATTTGTGTGTGTGCTCTTGTATATTAGCATGAAGGAATGATAGTTAAGTTAATAATGGGCCAGGTGAGGACCAGAGGCAAAGGTGGACCCACCAAAAGCCCAGAAGGAATCAGCTCTGCCTGAGGCACATGGTGGCAATAAATGCTAATACAGATCGGTCTTCACATACCCCAAAGGTCAACAATTCCCTTTTAGCTAAAAAGAAGTTATTTAGTTATTGGTTAATAATACTAATAACTTGTTTAGCAAGTTCACAAAAGAAGAGAAATTTTTGATTAAAGTTTACAAAATCAAATGTTTCTATTGAGAATAACATTTACAGATGAACGGTTCACAATGAGACCAGTTAAGAATGGCATTTGAATGAATGAAGACCATATGTATTCCCTCTCCTTTTGTATTGCCATCTAACTCAGAGTCTTTAACAATCTTAAAAATAGTCTTTGTGTTTATTGGTTACCATGAACACGCACGCAAACGGGTCTTAGGATGCGGCGGTTATTTTTAGTAATAGGATTGGTTTGTCTTAAAGCCGCAGTCACATTAAAGATCTGATCAAACATGTGACAGAAACACTGCTTCAAAAGTCAATTATTCTCAGTTGGTTTGAGTTATATGTGAAAGAGTGCTTGTAATTTCTGCTCTACTAGCATCATCAGACTGAACAGCAAAAATACCAAACAGGTTTCCCTGTCTGCTATTGTTATTGTTCAAGTTATTGGTTGAGGCCGAAGCAGAGCAAAGTTTCAGATGGGTCATATAGTTGATTGTACACTTGAAGCTAGGATAGAAGAAGGTATTTTGTAGTACAACTAAGGTATGGCTTCAGTGTGTGTGTGTGTGTGTGTGTGTGTGTGTGAGAGAGAGAGAGAGAGCATATGATTAATCTTCTATGTTTGCTCTTGGGTGAGAAGGCACCTAGACGATCAGGGAGTCGATCCAGCAATATATCTAAGGTAACACAGCCACACCATCATTATTCAAAACAACCATAATGACAACAAATTGCATATTATTTTGTACTTTTGTCACCTGCTGTTTCAGGCGAGCAGTTCCACCCCAGGAGCCGTGCTGAACAGTGTCTCTCAAACATCAGTTACACCGTCCTCACAGGACATATGCAGGTGAGTGTGGTCATAGGCTGATGCTGTGCGTCACCATGATTGTGTTTGGTGCTTTACTCATCTATATGTTTGCACATCATATGATTTTATGGAATGAGTTGTGATATGTCTGTGTCTTTTTCTGTTTATAATCAGAATATAAACTGACAGAGGATTTTGAACAATGAAAAGAAATGTTTAGCAAAAAACTGAGATTATGATGCATTAAATTTAATGAGTTTTAATCCATTAGATTAAAGGCAGCAAAATAGAATAATGCAGTTTATAAAACATTTGGTATTAAATTATAAAATGTATTTAAAGTAAAAATACAAATAAAGCAATATAATTAATACAAACATTTTGTATTAAATTATAAAATTTCAATCAATTTAAATTACACCTTCAAAATAAATAATATAATTTATAAAACATTTGTATTAAAATAAGTGTGTGAAATTGAATATAATTTATTATAAAACAGTATTATAATAATATTATAATAATATAAATGACAATAGAATAATATCATTAATAAAAGATTTGGTATTGAATTATAAAATTAAATTATGCATGCAAAATAGAATAATATATTTTATTAAATTACTTTTTAAGAGTTCAAATTAGAATATAATGTTTTGAAACATTTTGTATTAAATGATTCAATTAAATTAGAATAGAATAGTATAAACGTATAAACGTAATTAGAAAAGCAAAACAATACTTTTTTTATTAAATTATACAAATTTAATTACAGTAATATAATTTATAAAACATTTTCTAATAAATTAGAAACAAAATAGAAAAATACAATTTGAAATCATTTCTATTTAATTGCTAGATTTAAATGAAATTAATGCAAACTGGAAGAATAATAGAAATTAGTAATCAGTTTGTATTAAAATAATTCTATAATGCAATTAAAAAATACATTTTTATTAAACTTTCTAAGACTTTTATGTATTAATTTGAATGCATACCTCTTAAGGTATGTTCAATTATTTTAAATTA
Organism: Carassius gibelio; assembly: GCF_023724105.1. Lineage (NCBI taxonomy): Eukaryota > Metazoa > Chordata > Actinopteri > Cypriniformes > Cyprinidae > Carassius > Carassius gibelio. The sequence continues at coordinate 12,559,526 of NC_068396.1, forward strand.
CATCTAGAATGCCACATTTTCTTCCTGGTTTTATGTATTAAAAAAATGAATGAACAATGAATTGTTAGGATAAATGAGGCAAATGAGGGGATAAAATCCACCATTCAATAAAAATTTACTTTTTATTTGTCCATTAAGTTTTTTACTCATCAGTCATTTCACGCTTTGTTGTGTCTTCTTCATCCCTTTTGTTTTTATACGTCTGTGTGTGTATGTGTTGTGCAGCTCTAGTGGTCGAGCTAAACTTGAAGTAGATGGCTCAGATCAGACTACACCCATCATGCCCATAAACCCCGCCTCCGACTCCGCCCCCAACGCAAAGCGGCAAGTCAAACGCCGTATCCGCCGGCGACGGGAGAGCACCGGGAACGTTGGGTGTACAACAGAGTGTGTGGATCAACCGAGACATTCACGGTTGCGTAAGCAAACACACACACACTCTGACTCCTCCTCAGAGGACGAGCAACGCTGCCGAGAAGCTCGCTCCTGGAGCCACCAGAAAGCACGACGGAGATGCAGCGGCGGCCAACACATGCAACCACGTTCCCGTGAGAAACGGGACACCACTAAGCTCATGTCTGTAAACTCAGACGAGGAACAGAAAGAGAACCAGCCACCACTGTGCAAGGGCCCCAACACCAGGGCCCATAAAAAGATGTCAAAACGGGAGGAGCGTAGAGGCCAAAACCAGGCAGCCAATCACAGAAAAGGGAATGAGCTTGGTAATAATAGGACCGCCAATGAAGAGGAAGAGCCTATTACAAAGACGTATGAGGAAAGAGGTTCAGGAGATCCAAATATGTCTGTCCCGTCCCCTTGTAAATGCACTATTCCTATCAATCAAAATGGTGCCACGCAACAAGCATGCACTGATGATGAGCTAGAGGTGTGCAGGTGAGAGAGCGTGATAGAGATGGATGAGCGCGTGAGGTTAAACGAACGAGCAGCTGATGGGTTTTTGTTTGTGCAGGATCTGTCACTGTGAAGGTGACGAGGAGTGTCCGCTCATCACCCCTTGCCATTGCACAGGAAGTTTGCGTTTTGTGCACCAGGGCTGCCTGCACCAGTGGATCAGGAGCTCCGACACACGCTGCTGTGAGCTGTGCAAATATGACTTCATCATGGAGACACACCTCAAGCCTTTGCGCAAGGTAACACACACACTTCTCTGAGCAGCTCAGATCCTGTTTTATTAAACATCGGTGGCAGCGTATATATACATGTTCATCCTAAAAATGAAAATGTTGTCATCATATACTCACTCTCATGTCGTTCCAAACCTGTAAACATTTAAGAATATTAGAATTGTTTCTGAAGGATCATGTGACACTAAAATTGGAGTAATGGCTGATGAAAATTCTGCTTTGCCATCACAGGAACACTTTAAAATAAAATATAATACAATAAAGTTATTTTAAAGTATGATATTTGATAATAATACTGTTTTACTAATATTACTTGGCAAGCATGATGGTTAAAAAAATCGTACCGACCCCAAACTTTGAACGGTAGTGTTTAATACGTAAAATGAAAGGAACAAGAATGTGATATTGTCCAATATTAATGATTATTTTAATGGCTTCTGATTTGAGGCATTATAATATTGGAAATACCTGAATATGGTATAAACGTGTTATTATAGAACAAGCTTAAAATGCTAATCTCGTTTGAATACAATTTGTAACAGTTCTCCGGCTTGAAAAACAGTTTGATGACCCCTTCAATAAGACATTTCAGAATTTCAAAATATAAATAAAATACCCTTTGTATTTTGAACAAAAATTATTAAAAACCACATATATATATATATATATATATATATATATATATATATATATATATATATATATATATATATATATATATATAAAAAAACATTTTCATCTCTGCTTCCCGAGCTTGATCACAACCTACTGTGCTGTGTTTCCATAGCGACACAGTGTATGGCGTGTATGGCTTTCAGTGACTTTCATCATTTTTAAGCATATTTATAGAGCACAAAGCTATAATTTAAAAAAGAAAATTAGATCATTTATGCCTACAGCAAAAATGATGTTTGAGCTACACACCAGTGTTTAAATGATTAGGGGGTTGTTTAAAAGGGAGATGAGCAGCAATAGAAGCAATGCTTACCTTGTAACTCATAATAACTCGGTTTATAGAGCAGATTATTTTGAATGTGGATGTATTGTGAAGGTCAGCACGCACATAGCCTGTGCTGCCACATAGTGGCTAAAATAATAATTACATGAAAGGAATGGATTCATAAAGCTCTGGACCCTTGTTGGTTTTTTATTTTTTTAGTGGGAAAAACTACAGATGTCTACAAGCGAGCGGCGGAAGATCTTCTGTTCTGTGACTTTTCACCTGGCTGCTGTGGTGTGTGTCATCTGGTCACTCTACGTTCTGATTGACCGCACAGCTGAAGAGATCCACCAAGGCAAGGACAATGGTAAACACACTCACACTGTAGCCTATATTTATGCATAGGTTATAACATTTGCTAGAGGATCCACTGTTATTATGTCATAGTTTATTACAGCTGGAATGTTGTATTGAACAAAAATAATCGGTCATCTACATAAAGCCTAAACAAAATAAAATATAAATATTAGATGAAAAGATTTAAATTTTGCCTTGGCATCTTACTGAAATAAATCTAAGCTGAAGTAAACATCAGTTAAAATTACTAAAACTGAAACAAAAATAAAGTTATGAAAATAAAAACTTATAAAAATGACAACAAAATTACTAGAATGTAAACTAAAATTAATATTAACATTTAAAATAGAAAACATTATTTGAATTATGAATAAATATATATATTTATTCATAATTCTTAATTAAAATATGTATGTATATATATATATTAGTTAGTTGCTGGCATTTTAAGATCACAAGATCTGCCATGTCTTGCTAGTTTAAGTTAAAAAACAAGTTGCATTCAAGTTAAGAATGTAAAGATGGTCAGCATCTAAATCCATTTTATTTGAATGAGACACTAATATAGTTTTGCTTAATGTCTTGAATTAGTTTTATATGGGTTTTTATGTTATTTTTGTTAACATCTATTTTAATGAAAAAAAAAAATGTTTTAGTTAACCCTGATCTGAGCTTAACTTATTGTTTACATTCAAATATTACTAGAATCATTTTCATACTTCCTTTCCATTGCACCAAAATTTGAATAGAACTAGAATAGAATAGAGCATTGAATCCAAGACGGTCCTTTTTTGGTAAATGCTGATCTAAAGAGCTGTTCAGTCATGAAATAATTTTGTAGGCTGACTTGGAAAACTATTTTAACATGGGTGTCCAGTTTTTAAACAGAATCTATATTTTAGGTGCAATTTGACTGAATGTATTTTGTTCTAGAACAAAACTCATAGTCTCATAAAACTGAAAACTGTACAGCTATTTAATGTGAAGCAGCAGCAGCGATTAACAAAGAATGAATTCTTCTAGACCAGCAAGTATCAATATATAGTCCAAGACAATTGGAACAAGTAAGAATCATAATAATAATTACTGCAGCATTTAATGAAATGATGAAGTAGGCTACTGAAATGTTGGGACCATATAGCCATGTGTCATTCAGAGTAGCTGTAAGATAATATAATAGAGTGCTGTAATTCCATGCCATGCTGTCATTGCACACACAGCCTTGGTGCGTTTGTCCCCTCTCAATGCAGTAGGGGTGCTGGATTGGCCGTTCTGGACCAAGCTCATCGTGGTGGCGGTTGGCTTTGCTGGAGGACTTATCTTCATGTACATTCAGTGCAAAGTCTACCTGCAGCTTTGGAGGAGGCTGAAGGCTTTCAACAGGATCATCTTTGTACAGAACTGCCCCGATACCATCCGCAACGGAGAGAACAGGCCGCCCCCAGTCACCCAGAGCAACGGCACGCACGGGACACCGGAGGCTTCCGCTCCTCAGACACAAACAAACACAGGAGTGGAAATGGCCCCTGTTTGACGATGGATGCTTGCTACTCTGAATCTCAGTAGTTGAAAAGTTTAGGAAAGGGCTTCTGGTGTATTTGACAGAATTGATGTGATTTACATAAAACAAAGGCACTTTTTAATTTTTATTAGCGGGTGGGTAAACTTATGTAAAAAGTTCATATAGGGCGGTCAAATTATAACATTAAAGGAATTAAAGGAATGGCTCAATGACAAAATCTTTATTTTGGGATAAACCATTCTTTTAGTTGTGAGCAATTTGCTATATACAAAACATTATCACATTTGATCCATTCTTAAATAGTGTAATAAGGTATTTCCCTATTATCTGAGCCATTTAAGCTTTAACAACCTTCAATCATTAAGTCGATTAAAAAGGCAAGACACTATAATCAAAAAAATTTTTCAAGCACTGGTCAATGCTGAGATTTTGACCAATTTGGCTTTCCATAATGTTTCAGTATAGTGTGACGACAGAAATACACATTTCAGTGTTTCTTGCACTTTCAATTACAAAACATATCTTTCAAGGCCTTTTTTCAAAGAGTTTTTTATGAGTTACTACAGGTTTGTTCATGTATTAGTTGCCTGTATTTATACAATAATTTACTCCTAAAAACATGGTTAAAAACATTATTTTTCTGACTGTTGACAGTGTTTTCTGATTTATTAAGTGATAAACAGAGATGTTCAGAATCCCCCCAGTAATCTTTGACTGTGTCAACAAAATGAAACAAGAATTTTGATCCTGGTTTTAGCTAATGTTTGGATTTCTATTCTGTATATTAGTGCATATTTAGTTACATTTGTATTTTCAAACATAACATTTCAGAAAACTTATTACAAAACAGATTTTTTTTTTTTATGTAAACAATCAACGAGAAGTTTGGTGATATCTAAAAGATTAGCAAAAATTTCCATTTAGTCACTCTCGGGTTATTCAAGATGTAGATTAATTTGTTTCATCTCATTACATCTCTTGCTCTGCAGTGAATGGGTGCTGTCTGAATGAGAGTCCAAACAGCTGATAAATTTCTGTTTTGATGAAGAAATGAACTCATCTACATCTCAGATAGCCTGATAATGAGTAGCTTTTCAGCAAATTTGTATTTTGGGAAGAACTAATCCTTTAATTGTGTTATCCTTTTCACCTGGGGTGTCTTGCCTTAATCAACTGGCAGCCCTGTTCTAAAGCCTACATACCATATATTACTGGTTAGATCTAAGCAAAATAAGGTTTAAAAATTTTTTTACAACTAGTTCTGAGGTGGTTTAGGTGTTCTCTCCTACTTCATAGATTAGTAAAATCTCAGTGACATCTGAATGTGACAGGAGACCAGGGGTGAACACGGCAGTTACAGCAGTGATTATTCAAGCTGTCTTTTCCTCAATCTCTTAAACTCTTGGATCAAGTAAAGATGAGGAGAGTCACCTTACAAATGAATAGAATTAATTAGATTATCCCCCGGTTTTGCAGACAAGGTTTAAGCCTAATTCCAACTAAAATCTAAATCTGAGCTCTTTCAACTGAAAGAAACTTGCTTCGACTTCTCTTAAAATATATCAATGCCTTTATTTTGTCTGAAAATGCACACCTGTAATGGTTTTCTTTTCTTTTTTTTTTTCTTTTTTTTTAGAAGGCACGTTTATAAGAATTAGAATTAAATGTCCTAATTGAACTATGGCCCAATCCTGACTTAGTCTAAGCCTTGTCTCTGAAACCAGGCCTGAAAGTCTTCAAGGAAACCAAAGAGACCGGTGTTACAAATTAGGAATCAGACAAGCACTGGTAAATAGCTTGTATTCTTTAATCATGTTAACATCATTCATTTTGTATGAAGCCCCGCACATGACATACAGGAAAAAATAGTAGGCTAAATCGTATATATATATATATATATATATATATATATATATTTTAACACGAGTCAACATCTGAAATGGATCAAAAACTTTCATCAAAGTTGTCCTAAAACCTAAATGTGTTCTTGTTTTAGAAAAACTTTGATCAACTTGCTTGATCCACTTCAAATGCTGAAGTCTGTAATTTAAAGTAATTAGAATATCATCAAAAAGCTGATTTTATTTCACCATACAAAAAGTGAAACTTGTATATTATATTCATTCATTACACACAGACTGATGTGAAATGTTTATTTCTTTTCATTTTGAAGATTATAACTGACAACTAAGGAAAATCCCAAATTCAGTATCTCAGAAAATCAAAATATTACATAAGACCAATACAAAGAAAGGATTTTTTTAAATCTTGGCCAACTGAAAAGTATGAACATGAAAAGTGTGAGCATGTACAGCAGTCAATACTTCGTTGAGGCTCCTTTTGCCTGAATTACTGCAACAATGCGGCGTGGCATGGAGTCGATCAGTCTGTGGCATTGCTCAGGTGTGATGAGAGCCCAGGTTGCTCTGATAGTGGCCTTCAGCTCTTCTGCATTGTTGGGTCTGATATTTCGCATCTTCTTTGTTATGGTCAGGTGAGTTTGCTGGCCAATTAAGAACAGGGATACCATGTACACCTGGTAGCTTTGGCACTATGTGCAGGTGCCAAGTCCTGTTAGAAAATGAAATTTGCATCTCCATAAAGTTTATCAGCACCAGAAAGCATGAAGAGCTTTAAAACTTCCTGGTGTACGGCTGCGTTGACCTTGGACCTCAGAAAGCGCAGTGGACCAACACCAGCAGATGACATGGCACCGCAAACGATCACTGACTGTGGAAACTGGACCCCAAGCAACGTGGATTGTGTGCCTCTCATCTCTTCCTCCAGATTTTTGTCTTTTGCCCAGGCGAGACACTTCTGATTCTATCTGTTGTTCAAGAGTGGCTTGACACAAGGAATGCGACAACAGAAACCCATGTCTTGCATACATCTGTGTGTAGTGGTTCTTGAAGCACTGACTCCAGCTGCAGTCCACTCTTTGTAAATCTCCCCCACATTTTTGAATGGGTTTTGTTTCACTATCCTCTCCAGGGTGCAGTTTTTTTTCTTCTACCACATCTTTTCTTTCCCTTCGCCTCTCTATTAATGTGCTTGGACACAGAGCTCTGTGAACAGCCAGCCTCTTTTGCAATGACCTTTTGTGTCTTGCCCTCCTTGTGCAAGGTGTCAATGGTCGTCTTTTGGACAACTGTAAAGTTAGCAGTCTTCTCAATGATTGAGTAGCCTACAGAACTAGACTGAGAGGCCTTTGCAGGTGTTTTGAGTTAAGAAGCTGATTAGAGTGTGGCACCAGGTGTCTTCAATATTGAATCTTTTCACAATATTCAAATTTTCTGAGATATTGAAGTTGGGATTTTCCTTAGTTGTCAGTTATAATCATCAAAATTAAAAGAAATAAACATTTGAAATATATCAGTCCGTGTGTAATGAATGAATATAATATACAAGTTTTACTTTTTGAATGGAATTATTGAAATCTACTTTTTGATGATATTCTAGTTATATGACCAACACCTATATATATTTAAGTATTCAGCTGATACAAGCAATAAAATGACGATGATATGAGACAAACATTCCTGGGTTACACTTTATTTATAGGTGTTAATTATCAATACATCAGTAATTTACTGTTATTTCTATAGTAAGTACATGTAACAAGGACAATGTAAAATAAAGTGTTACCCATTCTGGTTGTATCTGACTTGTTAAAAAAAATATCTCACACACAATAACCCTTTGGTATATTTATCTATTTAAAAGAAATGATTAGATAACGATGGTTACCAGGATTTGTTTTCCTCCATGCTTTATGGCATGAAGAACTGGAATTTTTATTTTTATTTTCTTTAAAAAAAACTTCTGCAGCTTTTAAGGATGTATGTTTTGGCTGGTTTATGGAGAATAGTGTTTATTTCTAAAACAGAGATTTGTGTATTTGAAGGTTTGGAGTTGATCAGGTTTTGCTGAGTTGTAATCAGAAAGAAACCATCTAATTTTACTTTTTTTTTTTTTTTTTTTGTATTGTGATTTTCTGCAGTGACTTCATATCTTGATGTGTGAAAATGATAATAATAAACAAAATGCCCATAGGGCCATGTCAGGATCAAGTGAGATTTGGTGATCAACATCAGTGTTCACAATTCAAATGCACATTCTCAAAGAAACATGCACAAATCAGTCAATGCAATAAACCAGTGAATGTATCAAACTGTTTCAAAGTCTCTGTTTATTTATGGGTTAATAATACTGTGTTACCTGAGTGACTAAGTAACCTACTTCCTTACAATGACACATTTTTTTGCAAGCAGCCCAATACACTCTGGTCCTTTTCTTTTACAGTAAACCTTACTGTAGTAGAGCTGCAGGATTTCACAGTACTATAGGTCTGTGTCAGAATTCAGAGATGCATCTTCCTTATTCTCTTCTCCCATCTGTTTATCTTGTGAAACTGCAGGCGGTACGCTGTCAGAGCCTTTGGCTGAAACCTTTCTCATCTTAATGTTAGGGAGTTTCTTGAGGTCACCAGTCCACTCTCTGTTAAACAAATGTGTCTCAAGGTTAGAAAAAAGACCATTATGTTAGGATTGAGTTGGACTTTACATAGCACTGTGCCAGAAGTTTTTGAATCTGATGACTTGCTATAAAAAGTGCATGCTTTTATATAGTAATTACCTAAATATTTTCAGATGCTTAGAATTGATGATATCAGGGATTTCTGTAAAGTGAACAAAGACAGACAACATTAAACCACCTAGAACATGTTCCCTAAATGTAACAAAGGAGAAGCATAATTAGCTTTTTTATATAAATTTAGTTATTTTTATCTTTTGCTGTAGTCTTTTCTTTCCAAACATTCGTTTTGCCATTAAATGTAATAATCCAGTAAGATTTTTGTTTGCACAAGGAGTCTGACATTAGCCTGTGCTCCACACAGTGATCTGATCTCACCATCATCAGTGTGTTTTGAATAACATGAAGAAACAGAACAAACTGAGACCGACTAAGTCCAGAAGAACTGGGGCAACACCTCCTTCTCACTTCTATTAACTAAATTAAATCAACATTTGGTGTGACCACCCTTTGCGTTTAAAGCAGGTTTTGCCCTAGGTGCACTTGCACATAGTGTTACAGGTAACTCTGCAGTTAGATCTCTTGAAGCATCTTGGAGACGTTGCCTCAGTTTTTCTGGATTTAGTCTGTCTCAGTTTGTTCCGTTTATTTCATGTTATTCCAGACAGGTGTTTATATTTTCAGAAATAGTGTCTAATTATTGCAGGAAACATTTTATTCAAGCATTCTTAAACTTATCACATAAACCTTTTATAAGGCAGGAAACAAATAAAGATAAGAGACCCACACACAAGTTAATGTGAGTACAGGAAACCTACCAAAGCCATTGCCTTCATACTGAGCTCTCTCTCGTTCTATTGTTTGTTTGATGACAGCCTCTCTAGAGCCATACTGACGACCCTGGCGTCCTTTGATACTGTTTGCTAATTCAATTTGCTCCAGCTCTCTGTCAAACCGGTGAAGGTACCTGCGAAAGAGGATATGAGCAAAGGTGCCCATTTTTATTATTCTCAATATACAGATTTTCAACATTTCAAGACAGTGCTATGTATGCAGAACCTTACAAGTCATAACAACATGTTTTCTCAGGGCTTGTCATACCTCTCAATTATTTCACAGGCATCATGTTTAGTGTATTCTGCTTTGTCAGGGTCCAGCTGGCTTTGGAACCACAAAAGTTTTTCACCTGCAGAAAATAAGTGAAGACAAGTAAGCTAACAGGGAACATTCCCAGAATTTTGGACATTGAACATTGTGGTAAGGTTCTCTCCAAGTTATGAACAAACACTCCACTAGTAAAGCTCATAGAATATTTGTTCAATGCTAAAGATATTTCTAAAACATTATCACAAAAATGTTGTGGGATGTTTATCAAACGTTACTAACAACTGAATAAAAATACACTACTCACCAATCAAATTTAGACGCTGTGCCTTTTCACCTTTTAACCTAAAAGTGATTTTACAAATACTACATTTACAGATGTAATAAAACATATAAAAGAATAACGCATAAAAATGTAACCGTGGCAATACAAAACCTTATTTATTCTCCTTTAAATTACATAAGTATAAAAGTGGAGCAGAAACGAATCTTACTTTTCTTTCCTCTGTTGTTTGATGGCAGCGCTCGCTAAATACGCCGCTTTCCTGCTGTATGGGTGAATGGCCTTCTCCGTCTGTCCCTTCCCTTTGACTGCCTTCGGCTGAAGTGACAATACGAATTATTAAACAAGCCATTCATAAAATTATTCTTAATTAAATAAAGTTTTAAAACAGGATTTACCATATTTGCTGATATATGTGAATGTCTGTCTGTGTGTCACACGTGTGACTAGTGGGGGGTAAAATTTAAGGGACGGACCGCTGAGACAGTTCGACGGTATTTTTGTTCCGTGTATCATTGACTTTACTCAGGAGTTCCGCTTGTACATATATCATGTCGTTTTCTGTATTCACACGATTTAAGAAAAAAACTGCATTTTACTTATTAAATATAATTCAATATACTTGTTTTCAATAAAAACAACTTCACTTTCACAACAACTTCTATTTCACTCTTTTTTGTTTGTTTTAAATTTCTCTTTTATATTAAATTGTTTATATATTAGTTGTCATTAATGTATTCATGTTTTTTTCTAGTTAAAAGGTTTATTTTCGGAGAGAGAGAACGACATATATATATATATATATATATATATATATATATATATATATATATATATATATATATATATATACACAATGCATCGAAGAAAAACATATTTAAATAATATACTTTATTGATATAATCTTTAATTCAAATGTTATATTTAAATGGATTTAATAGGGGGAAACAAGAAAAAAATATAACTGATCAAACTGCTACTGTACAATCGTCTTTTTAAAAATACAAATGACTATTTTATATTTCTTCCTTTTCTTGAAATTTGTACATTCAGTATAACTTAATATACCTAAATAAGTACAATTAAGATTTTTAATGTTAATTTTCCCCATTTCACTCTCTCTTTTTTCTTTCGTCCAACTTTTTATTTTTATTAATTAATTCACCGTTTTGTTATTAAAAGGTTTAATTAAACTTATTTTTAAGATTTTTACTATACTCTATACTCAAACCACATTCTATATTGATATCATCCACTACATTTATTAAACCGAATGATGTGTATTTTCAATGTAAACAGCTGATCTATGTGGAAATGACCAAAACTTAATGTATATTTATAGGGCTCTAATGAGGGCAACAATTGATTATGGATGTTATGTTTATGGAGCAACAGCTAAAACCCATTTATTGAAGTTAGATAGAGTTAGTAATAAAGCATTGAAGATCTGTGCAGGTGTAATGAGATCAACACCAATTAAAGCAATACAGGTTGAGTTAGGAGAAGTGCCCTCAGACCTGAGAAGAGATAAAATCATGCTTACATACTGGAGTCGCTTAAGTGGATGTGGGTTTGAAAACCATGCTAAGAGCATTATTCAGGAATGTTGGGAGTATAGTTATTTTAAAGGTAATGGTTTTGGATGGGTAATAAAGACTAAATCAGAGGAATATAGAGTAAATAATATATGGTTTAACTCCCCTACACCTATCAGTAATATCCCTATTTGGTTATTTCCAAGAACTGAGATAGACTTAAATATATTGGAATTAAAAAATGAATGGGAAGAGAGTAGGAAAGGACATTTGGCAAGTCAGTACATAAGGAACAAATATTACAGTTATTTAGATATGTATACAGACGGATCTAAAGATGAAGAGGACAAGGTAGGAATAGGAATATATATACCAACAATGAATATAAGCATTGGGAAAAGATTACCCGATCAGGCATCAGTGTACACGGCAGAGATGATGGCGATTATTGTAGGACTGCAGTGGGTTGAGGAAGTAAAACCAGACAGAGTGGTGTGTTGTGTTGACTCTGTAGCAGCTCTTTATAGTATTCAAAATATGAAATCTAATAGAGAAGATCTAATGCTAGAAATTCAACAAAGTTTATTTAGATTACAGAGACTACGGATAGATGTGAGATTCTGCTGGGTACCTGCCCACACAGGTGTACAAGGGAATGAGGGAGCAGACAATATAGCAAAAAAAATCAACTAAGATGAACAATGTCATAAATATACCTCTTGGAAAAGGAGAAGCTAAGGCGATAATTAAAAAAGAAATGTTAAAGAAATGGCAGGATAGGTGGGATGTGGATAAAAGTGGAAGGAAATATTACAGCTTGCAAAAATCTATTAATGCTCAGGGTGTGAATAGAAGTAACAGAAGAGAGGAGAGTGTTTTAACCAGGCTAAGGTTTGATCACACAGGGTTAAATAAAACACTGTTTTTAATGGGCAAAAGTCCATCAGATGAATGTTTGGAATGTAGGTCCAAGGAAGATGTAGAACATGTATTGCTATATTGTAAGAAATATAGAGATGAGAGGATGAGGCTAAAACAAAAGATAAGTCAGACAGGAAGGAAGTGGAACCTTGAAGGTTTATTAGGCACAACAGGAGATGGGGTAAAGGATACACAGAAAGCAGTTATACAATATCTAAAAAATATAGGGATATACAATAGGATATAGAATTTTTTTTTTTTTTTTGATATAAAGTAGTACCAATGGATATAGCTCATGTTACATACTCTGATACAGTAGGTGGCGGTATGCACCTTTAAAAGTCATGGTTGCAATCTGCCAAAAAATGAAAAGAAGAAGAAGAAGAATGACCAAAACGAAGGATGGAAAGAAAACACTAGGAACGTCAAGCACTTGACGCACGTTACTTGGACTGTGACGCCTTTGATGCCTGTGAGTCCGCGTGCGCTCAGTAGAGAGCGCCCGCGGGTTTCTGTCGCAGCTCGGCTCAGCTGCTGCAGATGTCACGTGACTTCAGCATGGCGCTCTGCAGACATGAGCGCTCGCTCGCTCTGATGGAGAAACGGAAATCCCAGATTGTGTGTTTGTGAAAAACAGCGCGCGAGCATGCCGACGCTGCTGCAGAAGCTCTTCAGTAAGAGAGCCGTCGGTAACGGCAACGCACGGGACTGCTCGACGGCAGTGGAGAAGTGGTAAGACCGTTAGCACGAGCAAATACTACACCTGTGGATGTAAACGAGCTTTATACGACACTATAAACTGTAAGACCTCTCTGCGGCACAAAGCTGTTTTTGCTGCAGTAGATAATGCAAATATCTGCGAGTTTATGATCGCCATTTTATTGTGACATCTCTTGTAGGCCACAGTGTTATTTGATCTATATGTTTGTTAATGGTGTTGTGGACACATATACACACACACGCACACACAGTTCTGGGTACGTTAGTTCGCGTCCAGTCAGCTGGGTCCAGGCCAGGTCCGTGTGTTATGTAACTCTTTCACTGTGTTAATGCTTGCACAGCACTTCCACGTTTTGACAGTTATTAATTTGAGAGTACTATTCTATATATATATATGGCTTCTGCATTGTTATGGGAGAAAGTCATGTGGTTTACTGACACTACTTGTCTCATGTCAGGAGTAAACATTGGGAATGACAGGAAGTGAAACATTTAGTTAGAAATTGTAAAATGAAATGTTATGTTTGCAAGTAAAAAAAAAAAGTAGTAAGTTCTTGACCGCAGTTTGCATGTAAATTAAAAGCCATGTGTGCCAAGTGACACTGCTTACCTACCGATAATATGTAAAACATTGATTCTTTCTTTGGATCTCCCACAAATGGTATCACTTTTATTCCACAATCAATGAAAGTAATTTAGGTCAGATTCACCAGCTTTATCAAAATATGATATGAATGATCATTCGACAGAAGAATAAATTGTGTGCGCTTTCTAAAAAAGATATTTATTATACAACTCAATAGGCTTTCTAAGAAATGTAGAAAGTACTAAACATTTTTTATGTTGTGCTGACACCAAGTCAGTGTTCTTTTAGTGTCATTTATATATTGACATTTATTAATGTTATGATTTATTTTGATTTTATTTATATATTTTTTATTGTTCTTAGGTTATTGGTTTTGTAATTTTGATGTTCTTTTAACTTTTTTTTAGTTTGGTTTTTAAGTATTTTTTATTTAGTTTTAATTTGTCAGTTTTATTATTTTTAGCACTTAAACATATTTATTTCTGTTAGTTGCCAAAGTGACATTTCATATGTTCATTTAAGTTTTTCATCAGATGTTTATATATTATTTTATTTCAGCTTTTAATTACCCAAAACAATTGTGTTCAGATCATCAAGTGTTGTCATTAGGACATACACTCCATGTAAAATAAATCTGCTTTTAATAGGCTAATGTATGATCTCAAAAATAATACTTCTTTTCATTTTTTTTGTTGAGGAATTATTCTACAGTGAACCTTTACAACTTTTTTTTGGGGGGGGGGGGGGGGGGGCGGGGGGGTAAGGGAAGCATATGATTGTCTGTTTATTTGTTGCAACATGCATGCTTAGTGTTCGTAGGGGAAATATGTTAATTTGTTTGCTGAGGCATGCTACTTTAGCCATTGAGTGTCCTATGACTGTTTGGATCACATGCTTTGTGTGAGAGAGAGAGAGAGTGTGTGTGTGTGTCATGTGACATTTGAGCTGTATTCAGTCAGTCATCAGATAGATAGAAGTAGAAAGCCCTCAGTCTTTGAACACATGCTACTCAAAAATCTCTCTCTTTCTCTTCTGTCTCCTCATCTGAATCTCCCCATCATTCTGTTTTATCCTCTTTTGATTTCATACATGTAGTTTGATTTGGAAAGCTTACTTCATTTTTAGAGAAGCCGTATGAGTGTATGTCTCCACGTATGCATACACACACACTCTCTGTAGCGTACCGAGAGGAATATCTTTGAAGATGAAGATTAAGAGTCGCAAGAAAAACACTGCAAGGTGGCTGTTCGTTCCAGAGGATGCTTCATGGAACAGGTACACTGAGTGTGTGTGTGCGCACGTGGGCACACATGCACTTTTTGGGCCTCTTTACAAATACAGGATCCTTTTACTTAGCTTATGAAATGAATCTGCTCCAAGTATTAAGAGTCAAGGCTGCTTTTAGCAGACTCTGTGACCTTTTCATCTTCTGTATTAAAAATGAACAAAAATATGTACTACAATATGCAGCTCCGAACCACCTTAGCTACTATCCAGAGTTATGATGTGGTGTCGCTTCTGTCTAGATAAAGCAGCATCAGAGCAGCCTTAAATCAAGTACATACATATATATATAAAATAGTTTTTAATTGAATGCATATTTTTTTAAATAAAAATATTATTACAATTTTTTTTAAAATATTATTTTCATAAGGTATATTCATAAAATCTAATTTAGAATTGTTATATCTATATTTATAATTTATATACATTTTAAAACAAAACATACATTTCTTTAATCTATTTTTGAACTTTATTTCAGCTTTTATTTTATTTATTTATATTTCTTATGCCAACTTAAACAATAAATTGATATTTTTTGTGGTAAATATGCTACTTCAGATGCAGTTTCTGTGCTGTATAGGTCCTTCATTTATGCTTGATCTTGAAGCAGTAATGTTGACAAGAACATGCTAGAAAATGTTTAGCATATATATATTGGTATAAACCATGTAAGTTATATAAAAAAAAAATCTACATTGTTTCTTTTCCTGCTTTCGTCAACTGCTGCTGAAACTGCCTGATGTGTGACCTTTGCATGGGTGGTTGGGGGGGGGGGTTCTACACTGATTGATTTTTGGAGGGAGCAATAATATAAAAAAACTAAATGAGTTAAGAACCCACTAGCATTTTTCTACACTTCTACAGTAAATGGATGATCAAATTAGTCAAAATACGTCCAATCATCAAACACGCAAGGAATGGTGGATATATAAAATTTGTGAATGAGTGTTGACAGATTTCAGTCAGCCCATCTGAAATGGTTCTATCTGTCAGTCAGTGTGTGTATGTGTACCACAGTGATCATATGACACAGCGGTTGCTCTTCATGTGACCTGAAGTATCGGGAAAATCCCCAAAAGGATGTCTCATAAAGGCTAATTTATTATTTATGAGTCATTGTTCTTTGCTTTTTAAAACTGGATCACTATTATTAGTTAAATGTTTGTGTGTGAGGTTTGGCTTCACATATGAGGGTCAAATGCTTGAAAAAGTCCTCAAATATACTAAAACTTTCTTGAAACTGGTCTGTGAAGATATTTGAACTGGTTTTCATAGGTTTATAATTGACAACTCTAATAACGTAAGTGGGTTCTGTGAGGTTTAGGATGTAGGATTATTTTAGTATAAAATATCTAGCGTCGGTTCGTTTGT
The DNA here is from genome assembly GCF_023724105.1 of Carassius gibelio. Lineage (NCBI taxonomy): Eukaryota > Metazoa > Chordata > Actinopteri > Cypriniformes > Cyprinidae > Carassius > Carassius gibelio. The sequence continues at coordinate 12,575,827 of NC_068396.1, forward strand.
CAATGTGTAGTGGCAGTACCACCCCAAGAAAGTGTTTTTCTCACTCGTTCCCTCCATCCCGCGGTCTCTCTTATATACAGACACACACACACACACACACACACACACACTAATGCAAAGTCTCAGTAGAAGAGGATAAAGAGAGCTTGTGCTCTCAATGTGTGTAAGTGTGTGTGTAAAGGATAAAGAGACCCTGTGCATAGCAGTGTATTGTTCAACAGCTGTGTTAGAAAAGACTGATCAACATCAGCTATCCTCTAACACACAAAAATTCTCACATTAACACTAAGCAGGCCATATACAAAGTCCATACAATCACTGCAAAAAGACGCATAATGATTGCTAACTCACACATGGACACCGATTTAACAAACACACTGCATCATCTATGCAGTCATAGAGAAGGGGCGCTGCCGACACTGTGTGTGTGTGTGTGTGTGTGTGTGTGTGTGTGTGTGGTTTTGTGTGACTTGTGCACTCAGAGCTTGGACAAGCGGAGATGGAGACTGTGTGCCTGGGTTTTCTGTTGTTAGATTATAGTGATCGTCTGATGTTTAATAGAGGAAACATGCAAATGTGTAAATGGTCCACTTTCCGTGCCTTCTGCTGCTCTCTTGGCCAGTTTCGGGAATCTTGTGATTGTTATTCATACCTATTTTGGATGTATATGTAGTGCTTGGAGGCTAGAAATGAGTGTCTGATCACTTTATCATACATCAGCATGGAAAGCAGGTAGGGTATGTCTATTTGTGACAAGAAAATGTATTTTTGCCTATGGTGCAATTATATGTGTATGGCTTTATTGAACGTTCCTGCCATTTTGGGGGTTTGATTAAAGGAACAGTTCACCCAAAAATGAAAGTTGGCATTCTTTACTCATGCTCGTGTCCTTCCAAATGTTTATTCTGTACTGCAAAAAAAGACATTTTGAAGAATCTTCATGCTTCTCTTTTACATGCCATGTCAGTGAATGATGAGCAGGGAGTGCCAAGCTCAGAAATGACAGATATAGCACTATAAATATAGTCCAAAGGAGTCATGTGCTATATTCCAAGTGTTCCGAAGCCATACGATATTTTTGTGTGAGGAAAAAAACTAAATGTAAAATATCATTCAAACGTCTGGGGTCAGTAAGAAAAGGAAAGAAAATAAATCAACACTTTTTTTTTCTAGCAATGATGGATTAAATTGACGAAAAGGGATGATAAAGACTATAACACAAAATTTCTATTTCAAATGAAAGCTTTTGTTCTAAACTTTCTATTAATCATAGAATCCAGAACACATGTATCACAGTTTCCACAAACTTATTAGGCAGCAACATTGATAATAATAGGAAAAGTTATTTGAGCAGAAAATGAGAGAAAAGCAAATCAGAATGATTTCTGAAAGATCATGTTACACTGAAGACTAGATTAAAGACTGCTAAAAGTTCAGCTTTGCCATCACTGGAATAAATTACATTTTAAAATATATAAAATGTGTCTTTTTTTTATTTTAAGTGGAACCTTTCAAAATCATTTAAAAAATCTTATAACCCCCAAACCTGAATGGTAGTGTAAGATGTACTTAAACTGAATATTCACTGGAACAGCATGTGGGTGAATAAATACTGACGGAATGTTTCAAGAAATTGAAGTAGATTTTATTTTTTTTCGTCATAGAATTGGAACTTTTATTTCCTCTTTCTGAATGTTTTGATCACCGTGATCTGTGTTTCTCTCTCTTTTAGTTGGGCATCTGCTGAGTTTGATCTTGCTCAGATCAGATTGATCGTGTATCAAGACTGTGAGAGAAGAGGGCGCCAGGTTCTCTTTGACTCCAAAGCAATACATAAACTGGACGCATCCGAGCTGGTAAGTTGCTAATGGTGTGTGTGGGGGGGGGGGGGGGGGTGTCTATGAGCACTGTTTTGGGAGGAGTCACATGCTCTGTAATCCAGCTTGCTTGGATCTCATGACAGGTGTGACTGCTCAGCTAACTGGGTCAAAGCGTTTAACACTCGTGTGTGTGGGTTGTATCTTGGATTGGTACTGTTTACTGACTTATTCACTTATGATAGTGTGTATGAAGTGTGTGTGTATATATTAGGGATGCACCGAAATGAAAATTCTTGGCCGATACCGAAAACCGAAAAAGAGAAAACCAAGGCCGAAAACCGAAACCGAAACACCGAAAGAAATTATGGCAATTATTAGTACCATTGCATTTATTGCTATGACCGTGTACTAACTTTACTAAAATTAAGACATTGCAATTGCATAAATTAATAAAGTTTCAAAGATAATTACAATTACATAACTTATTTAAAAAAAAAAAACATAAAATACATAATTACAAATGATGCAAATATTTATTAAGCATATTGCAACAATGCACAGTATAAAATAAAATTCAAACCAAAAATGTATCCCACTCATGTGTATATTTAATAATAATGTACAGGCCTACTGGCCTGCAGAAAGGTTTTAAAATGAACAGTTCTCTCATAAAAACAAAGTGCATTTAGGTGAAGTGCATTTGAAATTGTTCTCTGTAGGACTAGAAAGTGCATCACTTCTCCAGTATAGGCAAGAGGGTTGTCACTTCTGGGGATGGGGACTTCAGACAGTTAACCATCTAGCTGTTGAGCAGTTGAGCTTGTCATCTGCCTGACATTTGAGAAATATTTGAGAGTGTATTTAAATAGGGCCAGGGCATAAATAAACATTTTTATCAAATTAAAGCAGAAATCTAGCATAAATATGGGTACAATCTGAAATTATGTATGTACATATGTTTGTGTGTGTGTGTATGTGTATATATGTGTATATATAGTAGCCTAAGAACAAAATAGCCAACGTATTATTATTATTTGAGGCACTTTCCTGCAGAATTTCACTGAACATATCAGACAACGAGGGTGCATGCCACTCATCTGGTGCAGAGACGAGTCTTTTCTGCGCTCTGATCTGTCTCCTGCGCTTGGCGCTTCTCCGTCTCCACGCGGGTTCTCCGCATCCAGCGCGGCCTGGATCATTTCTCGTGCGCGCTGCCTTATTTCCGCATACAAGTAATGGTCTTTATAACCCGGATCAAGCACATTCGCGATGAAGTGCAGAGGATCCAAAAAGATCTCAGTGAGACGTGTGCTAACAGACTCTATAAGACTGTACTTTTATTTGTTTTTACTTCGTGGTCCGTCTTAATCTCTTTGTTAGGAGACGTTTTAGTGCTGCGAATAAAGGAGTAAGAAGAGAGAGAATGTTTTCACCGGTGTTAAGTGAATGTCGCGGGGAGCTCGTGGTCTTTGCTATGCAGGTGCACGTGCAGGTCGCGGTTTCTGTTTGCCTCATCACAACATTTCGGCCGTGTTGTTTCGGTGATAAAAGTATATCGGCCGAAAACCGAAAAGGCCATTTTCGGCCGAAAATTTTCGGTGGCCGAAATTTCGGTGCATCCCTAGTATATATGTATGTATGTATATCAGGGCTTGCGTAGTCGGGTGATCGACTACTTCAACCACTTGTCGGCGCTGTCGGAAACAATCAACTACTCGAGCATGCATTAACCATAATGCGTACAAAGAGTTTGCAAGTACGACATGAATTTTAGGATTACAAAATTGCGTGTAGCTGTTACTTTCTATGACTTTATCTATGTTGCATGTAAAATTAAAATATGTAATGTTATAATTAGGGGTGTGCCTGAAGCCGAATTCCTTATTCGGAATGACACGGATAATGGCTTCAAAAATGAATAACAGACAAATATATTCAGAATAATTCTGCCTGAATACTCTGCTGAAGCTGGCACAGTCCAGAGTTTTCTAGGTAACAGTTGAGTCATGGGATCAGCGCAATATTGTACACAGACCTCTAAAGTCACGAGTGTGAAGTGAATGAAGGTAAACTTTATGAATGAAAAGAGTGCAAATCAAACACAGCATTGCTGTTGTCTCTCCGTGCATCTCTCAGAAATCAGAGCTTTGCAAGAGTAATATCACCTATAATAATACATCATACATGTTCTATTATTTGTATATGTTTAAAAGGCAATGATTTAAACCTTAGGCTATGATATGACATGAATGAATGGATTAAGCACAGCGCACTCACCAATCAAACAGCCACGTTGTGTGTCAGTCTCTCAAAAACCAAACCAGTTCTAGCAGGCTAATAATCAGCTTCAATACGGATACATTTTCTACTTTTCTACTTGTCCTAAGTGTTTGCATCTTTATCTCTTGCTGGTTTGCGCAGCACACATACATTTGTTTAGTGAAGTTCACTAAACATTAAGACTCGCTTAAAGAGTTCTGCGTAATGAAAATGTGCGCATTGTATTGATCCAGTCGTGTTCAAATGATCACTAAACGTTTGTCATGACATCTCTCTGCTTGCATGATAAATGTTATTTTAGAAATTAATAATTATTTTAGTTTAACACGACATACTTAAAAAAAGATAACGGTCTTATCAACGTTGTATCCGAATGCATATACGAAAAATGTTGTGATTGTTACAGACACAAATACAGATACAAATACTGGCTGTTACATGAAAATTTAAATATGTGATGTCATAATTATAAAGTTTTGACAATTTACATATGTAATTGTTGCATACGGCTATGAATTAATAAGTGTTTATTGATAATAAAAAAAAGATTTAATGTCTTTTCAATTACAGTAGCATGAACCACAAGTAGTATAGTAACTCAAGTATTTTTAAAATAAAAAATCTAGTTAGTTGAAAATCTAGACTAGTAGAAATCAGTAGTCGTGCAACCTCTAATGTATATACACTTTTCACGTTAACAGTGTTTTAAGGGGGACATGTCTTTCGAATTTTCTTTAAGAAGTCAGACTTTCAAACAGAAATCAGACAGCAATTCAGTCATAGTGAGGTAATAAGGACATAGGACGAATTCTATAATAAGAACCTATAATAAGATTACATTAAGGAAAACCTTGAATTGTTTCTGACTGTGTAGCACCTGAAGCTCTGCCTGCCCTTCTGAAGAATGCCATCATTAGGAATGTTCAGCTGAAGTTTTTTTATGTCTGCGATCACAACGGTTTGCCTTTAATGGTTTCTGCACAGCTTATTTTATGATAGTGTCACAAGATTTAGCAAAAAGGCTATTAACAAAGAGAATGGTTCTCAGTTCACATGTGAAGGAAAATGGTCAAAAACAAGTCATTACATTTTGGCAAAATCATTTACCCTTCTTGTGGAAACTGTTTTCTTCACAATATGAACACTATATTTTCACTGTAGAAATATAAAATCAAAGCTGAACATTATGTCAACCCATCTATACTCCTCCATTCTAGACTGTTGTTATTAAATGTCTCTGGCTCTCTCTGAACAGAGTGTGATTTATTGTCAGTAAGTTGTCACATGATTGGTCTGTTTATTCAGCTCTTCAGCTTTTGTCACAGAGAAAGAGACAGAATAACTGTGTGTGTGTGTGCTCGTGCGTATTTCTATTGCAGTGGTTCCCAACCTTTTTCAACTCGCGGCCCACACAACCAAACACATATGTTTGCGCGGCCCACTTCAAAAAAATTAACTGACCCCGCTATTGTTGGGTTAATAACTTAGTACTCAGAAGCTAGATTTTAAACTATATTTATTGAATAAACTAGGGCTGTGCGATATGGAAAAAAAAAAAAAAAAAACTATCACAATTTTTTTGATCAATTTTGCAATTGTGCTTTTACAGTCATAAATGCATTCAGGATTAATTTGAAACATATTTCCAAAAGAAAACCAATCAGAGCTTTATCAAAAAGTTGTAACATCTCTAGAACAGACATAAGTCAAAATTATCACTATAGTGAAGATGTAAAAAAAAAATGTATAGACTTGTGGCAAAAAAAAAAAATTTTTTTAAAAACCTGTATACAGGGACTTTTTTTTCTTTTTTGCCATGTATTGTTCATAGAGCTCATTAATTGTAGCGGTGCCTCAGGTGTTTGCAGTGTGTAGTATGTGTATGCGGTCAGCAGTGAGAGCGCATAAATATAACGCGAAAGCACATTAAAATAATGCACGAGTGCGAATCTCTCTGTTCGCAGCAGATTTCCTTTGCTTCGTCACAAAACCGGTCGTGCTTGCTCAGATACACGCTGCTTTGCACACTTAAAACGTGTCTCTTCTCACTTAAACTGTATCCTGTTCACTAACAAATTCACTCTATGCTCATGTGTTAGACATGAATTATTTTCGCACGTTTTTATTTCTAGCCTTTTACCGCAGTGAGAACGCTCTGATCCGTCAACATTGGCTCAGAAAAAAGGCGCATCACAGACAGTGTGTGAACCTGGAGTTAGGCATATGCGCACGCTCAAATTGTGATTTTAGGACGTTTTCTTTTAATCGCACAGCCCTAGAATGGACTGGAAATAAACAGAAAATAATTGGCGGCCCACCTACAATACCACCGCGGCCCCCTACCACAGGTTGAAAACCACTGTTCTATTGAAATGTGTCTTATGGTGGAATATTGCTGTTGCAAACCACTTTTATACACCGAATGCATTCTTGCTGAATCAATGTATTAATTTCTAAGAAAAAAATATTCTTGCTGACCTCAAACTTTTGAACAACAGCTAACATTAGTTTTTAAATATGGGTAAATGGTAAACATTTAATTCAATCAAATGGGTTTTATAATCTAATTGATTCTGTAATGACCTGGAAGAATCTTTTATCTCATAGACTGCTGATGAAACCAAAACTCCCCCCAACCGGAGTGGTGCTTGCCATATCGGCAGCCAAGCAAGCGAGAAAGATAAGCCTCCTACATATCAGGTTTGTGTTTTAGCCGCTATCATGGAGCTTTATCATCCAAAAATATGTTAAAGCATACACTGTGTGTTTATGGGTAATTAGAACACTTTTTTTTTCACTTTTGATTTGTGTTTAGTATACCAGACCGGCTTCGGATGTGAATATGCTTGGAGAAATGATGTTTGGCTCTGTTTCCATGAGTTATAAGGGCTCAACTCTTAAAATTCACCACATTCGGTGAGTGCAAATGTAATATATTTAGCAGGAATCAGGACCTTAGTGATGTATTTGTGCTAACAATGTTGCTCTGTATGTGACAGGTCTCCACCACAGCTGATGGTTAGTAAGGTTTTTTCTACTCGGTTTGGAAGCAGCACCTCTGGAAGTACAAATACGTATGTGTCATGTTTCCTCTAATCTGCAATCTGCTGCTACATGAGCCTGCTCTCTATCTCTCATTGTCTCCATTTTATTTTGTACAGGCTGCAAGACAGTTATGAATCAATGAGCCAAACCTTTCCTAGTCACACCAGCAGCATAGGTAAGATATTATGTACAAACACTTCTTCCTCCTTTGTCATTTTTCCACTCCCTTTTCCAAAACCTAATGACCTGCTGAGTGCCCGCTGTACATTTTAAGGGATCCTAGCTTCACTCCTGCCACTTAAGGCTGTTCTAAAGGCAGGTGTCTTACTGCTGTTTTAAGGGAGGATTTCATGTACCTTTTACAAAGTCCCCAAACAGTCCCAGAATACACTGTACCAAGCCTAATAATGCCACTAACCCGCATTATTTAAACTTGTATTATTAAAAAATTGTTTACCAGCAGAATACTTTTTTGAAAAACTATATCACCTATGATTTAAAGAAGAAATGTCCATGAATTATTAGCGACAAGCCAAAATCATCCGCTGGAACGCCACTCTCTGAACACATAAACGACAGTTAGTGGAAGCTAGAGGTTACAGTTTATAAAGTTATAAAAATTGATATTTTTCTTTCAAAAATGCATCAAATCACTTCAGAAGGCCCCTTAACCCACCAGAGCCATGTCGAGCATTTTTTATGATGGATGGACGCACTTTATTTTGCTTTAAAATCTGGATCAGTGCCATTATAGAGCTTGGAAATTATAGGGTGATTTTTATTCATTTTTGGGTGAACTATGCTTTTAAATGTAATCGGCAGAAGTGAAACGCTAAACAACTCTTTCAGTCTGTATTTAAAAAAAAAAAAAAAATCCTGAAAGATTGAGTTAGATTGAGAATAGTTTGCAGGAGTGTGATTATAAAAACAGTGAGGCTGTGAAAGCAGACTAGTAAGTAGATGACTTTTCCTGTTTGGTGTACTGATTAAATTACCTAAAATGAGCAGTAATCTCTTACTTTGTCAGTGGATACGTAATTGCCATTGTTTATAAAGTACTTTCCTTACAGTAAATAATTTCAACAGTTTTAAAATCAATATTTAATTTGAAATCTAAATTTACCTAAGATAGCTTGGACTAAAGTTGGGAGGCTTGAGACTGTCCCATAGACTGTCAAGTAAATAATACTGTAAAGGTCCAGAAAAGTATAAAAAGCATGGACAGAATAGTTCATCTGCCATCAGTGGTTCAACCTTAATGTTATGAAGTGACGAGAATACTTTTTGTACGTGAATAAAACAAAAATAACTACTTTTTTCAACAATTCCTTTGTCAACAGTCTCCTCCTTTTCTCTCCATATCATCATATCACTCAGCTGCCTACGCTCTTCTGTGTCAGCCTTTTTTCAAATCAAAGCATAAATACACATAGAAACAGTGCATGTGTTTTATTCACATACAAAAAGTATGTGTCACTTCACAATGAGCCCTGCACATGACATGCAAGAAAGAAAAAAATAAATAAATTGTGCACAATTTATAAATTGACAAAATATGTCATCCTTGCAGCACACTTGTTAGTGTGAGCGTGCCGTTTTCCAAACTGATCCCTAATGAGCTTCCATTTTGGTCAGGATGCTGCCTTAGTTAGCAGTTGCCTAAGTAGGCAGCATGGTAGCTCACCAGGTTTCCCGAACAACGCTTTCATCCATTTATATTCTAAAGTCTTTGTCTGACTTTCATCCGAACATACTGTTTCTCAACCTTGCCATATACCACTCCTCTTTTCAGGAGTTTGCCGCGTGCCTAGTGCTCCTCTGCTCTGCCTGGCTCGGAGCGCGTCTTTCTTTGCAGGTTTGTGTGGAATGCTGAAGCCACATGAGCATGTGTTGATCTCACATGCACACATTTTTTTTATGCTGTGTGCTCTGACTATTTAGCCATTAATTGGTTTGAGGCCCCTCACATAATGCACTTCCCCTGCCTCCGGTCCTGTTTTGCACCTGGTTTTAACATACTCTGGCAATGCGGTCACAACAGCTAAGACAGAATGTTATTTACACCTACAACTGATATGCATCCTGTGATCGGATCGTGAAATATTTTGTACCCTATTCACATCTGTATTTAGCTCTGTACACTTGTGATTGGTTTACCGAAATGGATGTTAGTACTAAGTGTCAACAGAGTCAGTGTCATTGTGGGTCAGCATTATTTTTACGGATGGGAATGCAAGGTTTCTAGGTTATGGAGTTAACTATAAGCTTTCAGATGGGTGCACACTTTTGCAGGTGTTTGATGTGTGCGTGTGTGTGTGTGTGTCTGTCTGTCTGTCTGTCTGTCTCTGTGGGATACTAACCTGCATGCTCTTTTGAAATGGGCTTGGGAACCCAACACCTTCATCAAATCATCCACAATGCAAAGCAATGCAGACACACTTCTTAACATTTTTCAGAATGCGGTTGAATGTGAGGATGTAATTATTCTCTTTTTTCTAGCCCACAGTAATCCAGTGGACATGCCAAGCAGAGGACACAGTGAGGATGGAGACAGTGGCATCGCTCGCTCAGGTATGCACACATTTATAAAGGATAAAGTCAGGACATACTTAATACATATTCAGATTGTCCAGAGAATGGCAAGTGAATGGTCCCTTTGAGCATACCTTACCATTCAAAGGTTTGGGGTAAGAAATAATTTGTATTTTATAATAAATATTTCTGTTTCAAATACATGCTGAAATCATGCAGCCTTGGTGAGCATACAGGTGCATCTCAATAAATTAGAATGTCATGTAAAAGTTCATTTATTTCAGTAATTCAACTCAAATTGTGAAACTCATGTTTTACATAAATTCAGTGCACATAGACTGAAGTAGTTTAAGTCTTTGGTTATTTTAATTGTGATGATTTTGGCTTACATTTAACAAAAACCCATCTCAACGAATTAGAATACTTCATAAGACCAATAAAAAATAATTATTAGTGAATTTCTGGCCTTCTGGAAAGTATATTAATTTACTGTACATGTACTCATTACTTGCCAGGGGTTCCTTTTTTTAATTACTGCCTCAATTCGGCATGGCATGGAAGTCAGTTTGTGACACTGCTGAGGTGGTCAGGGAACCCAGGTTTCTTTAACAGTTGCCTTCAGCTCAACTGCATTGTTTGGTCTCTTGTTTTTCAACAAGAGGAATACGACAACTGTAGCCAAATTTTCTAGGGATGCACGATATTGGATTTTGGCCGATATTCGATATGCCGATATTTTCAAAATAATTTTGGCCGATGTCGATACCGATATCGATATATATACAAATATATACTGATATATTTAAACTTTAATTTTACTGAAGAGAAATCCATGTATCTCTTCTGTACTGATTCTACCATAAATTTATTATTTTACAAATGTAGACAGACATTCACATCTGAAAAACAGGTCAATTATTTCACTTGGAGAATATCGGTTTGGCTCATCGGCAGAAATATTCATATCGGCCGATACCGATAATGGTCATTTTAAGCTTTTATCGGCCGATACCGATATTGTGCCGATATTATCGTGCATCCCTAAAATTTTCTTAACACTTCTGTGTGTGCTGGCTCTTGATGCCTTGACCCCAGCTTCAGTCCATTCATTGTGAGGTTCACTCAAATTCTTGAATCAATTTTGCTTTACAATCCTCATAAGGCTGTGGTTCTATCAGTTGGTTGTGCATCTTTTTCTTCCACACTTTTTCCTTACTCTCAACCTTCTGTTAACATGCTTGGATACAGCACTCTGTGAACAGCCAGCTTCTTTGGCAATTAATGTTTGTGGCTTTGAGCAAAATATTACTAAGGCCGGCGACACACTGGATGTGTGGCGCAAGCGTCTCAGCTGTGTGGAGTGTCTGTTTTTAATTCGGCTCCCATGTTAACAGGTTAGAGCTTGCAGACTGCCTGCGTGAGATGGGTGTCTCAAACGCATGCATGCTAGAAATAGAACCGACGCCTATTTTTCACGTGACGCGCGCGTGTTGGAAGCGTTTCCAGGCAAAATATAATAGGAAAATATGATTATATGTCATTTTGTACAGAAATACATATTAATTCATGACATTTTGATATTTGAAAGTCTATAGGTTGACATAAATTCAGATATAAATGTAATAAAAAAAAAAAAAAAAAAAAAAAATATATATATATATATATATATATATATATATATATATATATTAGGGCCGGGACTCGATTAAAAAAATTAATCTAATTAATTAGAGGCTTTGTAATTAATTAATCAAAATTAATCGCATTTTAATCGCATATAAATATTTGACCTGAGAACAGTGAGAAGTAATTTTTTTTCACATGGATTTATAGTATACCATTGAATAATGACTGAATACATAAGCTTAAGCAACAAAATATTGTTTATTTTTGTTCAACCAAGTCTAGCAGACCAGTGCAATTTTTGCCATGAAGTGTAGCAATAGCATATTTAGAAACAATTTAGAAATAGTACATTTCAGAAATTCAGGAAGCTTATAGGTGCTGGAACCTTCTGTAAAGTGTTTTTTAAGTAATACACAATACTGTCAATTACATTCAGAACATTGGAAACCCTGACTATTAGAACACATCTCTCTGTTGCTTCAGAGGCCATAACATACTAAGTCCAACTCTCAATAACCTTGGCCAAAACAATAAAGAGTTCAACATAAACTTTTGCACCAACAAAATAATACATAGTTCAACATAAAGTGTAAAGTCCACGATAGCTGCTATATGTTTTGCGTTGAGGTGATACTTGAGACTCGGATGTGCTGCGGTGATATGCGAACGCTAGTTGGTGCTCCAGTATAATCGGTCCACCGAAACGCATCCAGTGAGAAACATTCCGCAGTGCAAAAATAAGTTATTAAAAATCCTGGATTTTTTTACTGTAATTAATTAATCGTAGTTAACGCGTTATTTTTTGTGTAATTAATTAATCTCAATTAACGCGTTAAAGTCCCGGCCCTTATATATATATATATATATATATATATTGTCAAACATAGACTATTTTGCCGTCAATACTGTTGACGGTGTCCTTTATCAGTAGGCATATGTGTAGGTGTGTAAAATAAGTTGATATTGTTGTCATGAAGACAAGATCCTGGTCTGTCGACGGTCTCCCTCTATGTCACCTACAGCAGCAGCAGCGCGCCAGCGCCGCATCAGGCACGCTTCTGGTGTGTAAAGACACAGAAAACAATATTTAAAATAATGTTTATAAACCAACAGTGTCCCTCTAGAAAATGTGCAAAATAATTTGCGTTCTGTGTGAACAGCTTGGTTTCAGTTTTGATGTAAACAAGATTTTCTCCACATTATTGTTCTCTTTTTTTCTCTCTCTCTAGTGGCTTCAACTGAATAAGCTAACATAAATCTTATAATGCAATAACACTTACATCATCATCACATCTAGTGCACCAGTGATAAAGATCAAGTATACTTCGGCCGCCCGCGCAACCGCCCGCATTATGTCATTTTGGTTATCCGCTTGAGGGCAATGTTTTGAGACCATGCGTACGGTGGGTGTACGAGATCAGACGAGATCTTATGAAGTATTCTAGTTTGTTGAGATCGTGAATTGGTGGGTTTTTGTTAAATGTCAGCCAAAATCATCACAATTGAAAGAACCAAAGACTTAAACTACTTCAGTCTGTGTGCACTGAATTTATTTAATATGAGTTTCACAATTTGAGTTGAATTACTGAAATAAATTAACTTTTTCATGACATTCTAATTAATTGAGATGCACTTGTATGAGATATCTTTTAAAAACATCTTAGCACCCCCAAACTTTTGGATGGTAGTGTACTATTATGGCATTCATTCTTACATTGTGGGGGTAACACACTTTAAAATGTCTCTGCTATTAAACCAGATATTTTATTATTTAGATCACTATAAACATGGTTCAGTATCTCTGTATTATGCTTTTATTTATTGCTTTTAATGATTCATTGATAGTGGATATTTAATTGTGCATGGTAATTTTCCCTATTTATATATGCAAGTATATACTTATAGTATAAATCTGTGTGTGTGTGTGTGTGTGTGTGTGTATAGATATATATACTATATATTATGTACTATATATATAATATTTAATATTACCGTTAAATGTAATCTGTATCATTTTTCATACTCCACGTTGTGATGTCTAAATTCATGTGAAGCTTTAAAAATTGTTGATTGTTAGTATTGAGTGTTTTATTGTAAATTATTTAGACAAAGATATCAGGGTGATATTGGCCAGTTAGCAGTGTTACGACATAATAAAAAGAAATCGCTTTCACTTTATTTTTCACAAATAGATTGTTTGTGTGTGAATGTTGTGTTAATAGTAGATAAAAATTTCAAATGTTAATATAAATGTAAATAATCTGCTGTAATTTTTATTTGCCTCAATTAAAAGTATAGTTCCGTTTTGTTAAATGTGTCCTGACCTTCAGGCTCTCCAAGATCAGTTTGTTTCTTTATCAGAACAGATTTGGAGAAATGTAGTATTGCATCACTTGTTAAGCAAGGGATCGTATTAAATGGGTGCCATCGGAATATAAGAAACAAATCCATCTTGAACAAGTTTTAACTTCAAACTGTATTCAAATGATTTCCAGCTGAGCCCTCTATCCATTATATTGTCCAGTGAAAACTGTCTGCTCTAAATCAGGAGAGAAATATGAACAGTTTAAGCAGCTTATACACACTTTTAAACAATATGCTCTAGTTATGTAAAGCTAAATTTCCCCAAATCTGTTCTGAACAGTTAATTTAAGCTGTATTTGTCACATAAACAAAATATAAGTTGACCGTTATTATTTGCCTTATAAATGTTGCCTATGAACTCCTACTTTTCCATTCTGCAGCATCTCTGAGCAGTCTTTTGGCCACTCCCCTCCCGTCACCTGGATCCTCCTTCAGTAGTGGCTGTGCCAGCAGTTATCAACGCCGATGGCACCGTAGCCAGGCCACCAGTCTTCAGCATGGCCCCATCCCTCGCTGGTAAGCGTAAATATTTGTACGAGTAAGAGAGAGATTCAAACTGCAGAGGGCAGATGTTAGATATGTTTTTTGTGTATGTCTGTGATTCAGGAACACTGAAGAAATGTTCAGCTTATCTGACGAGAGCTGCAGCTCCAACCCTGCGATGATCCGGAGGAAGAAGATTGCCATCAGCATCATCATCAGCCTGCCAGAGAGAGAAGAGGAAAACCACAATTTTCAGGAGTTTTTCTTCTCCCACTTTCCTCTGTTTGAGTCTCACATGAACAAACTCAAGACTGCCATCGAGAGGGTAAGTGTGGAAGTGCAGCAGAGGGATTTGTCATATTAACCAGTTTTGACCAAAATAATCAATTCAACAATGTATTGCAGTTCTTTCTCAGATGTTTGTGGATTTATTTGCAAAACTTCATCAGAATTTAAAATGTAAAATTGTTTTTTTCAGAAAAGTATATTTTACCCACTTATTCTTTTTGTATGGGTGGGTCAGAGCAATCATTTTTGTAGATCTTTAATGCAGAATCTAGTGTGAACATGCGTCCTTTTTTTCTGGACATGTCCTGGCTGGGATTTCTAAATCGTATATATCTATATATGTATATGTATTTTATATATATATTTAAACAGAGTTTGAACTGTGGTTTTGTATTTCAGGCAATGATTGTGTGCAGAAGGATAGCAGAGTCCAGTCAGCGAGTACAGATCTATCTGTGTCGAGTGATGGAAGCACTGGGAGAATTCAGGTGCTGAAGTCATCACATTTTGTGTATATTTGATCTCTTAACCTTCAGTTTACTACTTTTGTAGTGGTAAAGAAAATGACTATTTTGTGCTGTATGCATTTAGCAAGGCTCTGTGGCATTTAAAATATAAAAACATTACAGTAGTATTAAAGTGTTTACAGAAAAAATGAATCTCGAGTAAGGAGAGCTGATAGAAACCTAGAGGAAAATGAAAGGATTACAGTATTAAACTTCCTTTATGATTCATGACCAACTTGGATCAGAAGATATTGTTAAAAGAGGCCCTCAAGTTTGAGAGATACGAGTCATAAGAGTCTACGGTTTGAATCTCATCTGGTTCCCTGTTGGATGTAGGATGACGGTGTGGAACCTGTACATGGCTCCCCGCATCAGCGAGCCAGTCTGGCTTTCCATGATATCCCAGAGTACCGAGCGAAACCCGCTGTGTCAGCGCTTCCTGAAGGAGATGAGTTTGCTGATGGACCATGGAGCCAAGAGCCAGTCAGTGATCTTTAACCTTTCGACTAAACCTATTAATTCAAATCTTTAACCCTGTTCTTTTGCTAGTACTGTGTAATCAATAGGATAATTGGAAAATCAGTAATTTGTTTCCATCACCATCCCTGATCCTAAACGTGTCAGGAAACACAATTGGCCAGGTGTGTCTGTGTGACAGCCCGTCATCATGAGTAACTTCCTCTTGATTGCCTTCTGTTGAGTTCTGATGGGACACCTCTGAACTATTCATTTCATTTTCCTCTAGGTTTCTATCAGCTCTCCTTACTGCTGTTCTTACGCATCACTTAGCCTGGGTTCCTACGGTGATGCCCAGCAGCCTGCCACCAATCAAAACTACCTGCCAGAAACCTGCCTCCCAGACGGTGGATCTTTTGGCAAAATCTCACCCATACAACCCACTGTGGGCTCAGTTAGGTAAGAATGCAGACAATATAGAAATGTGTAGTCCTACAAATACTGATACAGTGTTCAAGTAGGAATGCAGGTGGGTGGTATGATCAAATAAATGCAGTTTGTCTGTTTATGATGGACATGATTGAAAAGCTCGTATTAACCTAGGGCTGTGCAAAAAATCGAATGCGATTTTCATGCACATCTCATCAGTAAAGACGCTCCTGTAATTAGAAGTATTATCTCCAGCACTTGTGTTCACATCAGGGTTGCCAGGTTTTTACTACAAATCCTGCCCAGTTGCTTCTCAAAACTAGTCCAAAACTAGCCAACATCGCGTTTCCAGGAGGTTCCCCGATAAAAAATTGCTTCCCGAGGTTAAAATATACGTTTTGTGTTATGGCATGGTTGCCTTTGTAAAATTCGCATTTTAGGTGCTTGTTTTCCATGTCCGCAGTTCGAAGCAATACCAATAACGTGATATTTAGCCCCTAAAATGCGAATTTTACCAAGACAACCATGCCAAAAAACAAAACGTATATTTTAAATGCGGGAAGCAATTTTTTTATCTGGGAACCTCCTGGAATCGCGATTAGTTTTGGACTATTTTTGAGAAGCAACAGGGAAGGATTTGTTGTGAAAACCTGGCAACCCTGATCTGAACACACGTGCTGGAGATATACTTCTAATTACAGGAGCGTCTTTACTTGATGAGATGTGCATGAAAATCGCATTCGATTTT
The DNA here is from genome assembly GCF_023724105.1 of Carassius gibelio. Taxonomy (NCBI): domain Eukaryota; kingdom Metazoa; phylum Chordata; class Actinopteri; order Cypriniformes; family Cyprinidae; genus Carassius; species Carassius gibelio. The sequence goes on from NC_068396.1 coordinate 12,592,404, forward strand.
TTGCACAGCCCTATATTAACCATACTAAATGAATCATGAGTTTGGCAGCAGTGCAAAAAAAGTTTTATAGTATAAAAAAAAAAAAATCAAGAAATAAACATAAACAAATAAACAATATTATAAAACTGATTTATAAAAGCAATTCTAAATTCTTAACAGATGAGCCAAATGTAAAAAATCACTATTAATATAAATTTGGTTTGTGTGTATATATATGTGTGTGTGTGTGTGTGTGTGTATATATATATATATATATATATATATATATATATATATATATATATATATATATATATATATATATATATATATATATATATATATATATATATATATATATATATATAGTTGGAGAATGAATATTTGACTTATTTTACTTGTTTAACTTGACTTATTTTGAACTTTCAAATTAAAAATGTCTTTCTTAAAAAAAATTCAAAAAGGAACTTGATTGGAATGATTGGTCCAGCATTTGTTTTCATCTGCTCTTCACCAGGTTTATTACTGTATTATATTGTTTGTTGTTTAGGTGATCTGTATGGTGCTTTGGGCTCTCCGGTGAGAGTGTGTCGAACGGTGGTTGTGGGACGCAGGAGGGAACTGGTCCAGCGAGTCTTGTATATTCTGTCCTACTTCATTCGATGCTCAGACCTGCAGGAGCATGTTCAGCCACAAGGACAGATGGAGAATCCAGCCAATCCCTGCAGCTCTCAAACCACTGATCCCACCCCTGAAAAAACATTTCCCCCTAAACCAGACCCATTAAAGCCCACTGCTTGTGTTATTGACAAAGCATTGAACCCTGAACCTTTTCCAGGCACCTCTGTAGAACAAAATAATCACACGCTTTTGACAGATACAAAATCAACCAATCCATCCTCCAGTCTGGAATCATCCACTGTCAGGCCTGGATGTGCAGAAATGGGACAGGAATGTTTCGGAGAAGACAGCGACTCTGTTGGGGGTGGATTAGAGCACATTTTGGCCAATCAGAGTCCTCTTTTGCATCGGGTACAGTTTCACATCGGCAGTCCCAGGGAGACGGAGAATGAAGGACAAGCTGGGGGTCTTAGTGGGGTGGGGTGTGGACGGGGATTGGACCGAAAGTTACATCAAAGGCTTTTGACTGATATTCGGAGGAACGAGAGCTCAGATAGTGCTCTAGGTGACAGTGATGATGAAGAAACATCACAGAGAGAACTCTACATGGCTACTGAACAAAAGGAGTATGAGTTACCACTACCAACGTAAGTGCAAACTAATTTCAATATGAGTACTCTACTAATATAAAGTGGTCGTATCATGAGATAACATTCTCCCAAATCCAAAAAGACCATTTGGAGAAACTAGACTGCAAAAACAGCATCAGACTGTTCAAATTAAATTAAAAAAGCATTTTTATAATTTTATTTTTTGTTTTTACTTATTCTAATATTTATATGTTCAGCACCTTGTATTTTGTTGCATATCAATTTAAAACGTTTAGCCATTAGATTAGGATATTTTTCGATGATATGACCCATTTAGTTGTAGGAAAAAATATTCTAAATATCTAATATAGTTTAATTTAAACTGATATTTTACCCAAAAATGAAAATGCTGTCATTAATTATACACCCTCTAGTTGTTTCAAACCCTTTCAAGACCTTTGTTCATCTTCACAACACAAATTATTTTTGATTGGAATCCGAGAGGTTTCTGTCTAGAAAATGCAACTGAAATGTTCCCAGGTCCAGAAACATAGTAAGGATATCGGTGGTTCAACCGTAAATTTATGAAGCTACAATAACACTTTTTGTGTGCAAAGAAAATTCAAATGAAACTTTTTTTTCAACAATTCGTATCCAAATCTCATCTTCTGCCATTATCGAGAGTACTCCTGCACATAAACAATGCATGTGCATGGTGCTGCAAATGTAGAACATGCATGTGCTGCAGAGGAGCTATGGAAACCATTCAAAACACCCCTACAGAGTCCACACTTACATAACATGAAGTCTAGACTAGTGCACGTGCAAATTTAGAGTGTGTTCTTTCACTGCATGATTCCATCTTTTAAAATGCATTTAGAATGATCACAAATTCAAGACATGATGACAGAAAATATATACATTTATACCACTTGATATAGTTAAAAAATATCACTCAGAGTGACTTTTTTTTTCTCCCAAAATGACTACGATTTCAAATGTGATGAAGATGTTTTTTTTTTTTACAAGTTCAATAAACAAGTTAATTAAGAGGCTTACATTTTAGACACCATATTGGCTGTTGTAGGGGAATATACAGTTAAAACCCAAGGACCAGATATGTCGCAATGAAGACCAGGACTCAGAGATGAGTTCAATTAATAATAATAATTTTACTTGAAGAAAATAGTTTGCAATTTCATCAGCAGAAGTCAGCTTCAACACTCTCGAAGGAGTTCGCAGGCCGCCCCCAGTACAATACAAAATCAACCACAGTTATACCCTGACAGAGGATACTAATTGCGTCAATACATGAGTCAACAAAATTCTGATTGGTTCCAAAACCTAGATAAACTCTCCAAAGACGTAGATCTGATACGCTGGACACTGGCAGTTGATTGTTTGTCCTGGGACTGTCTGAGCTTCTCCCTGTACAGACAGATACTAACACACATACACAGAGAACTTATCTAAAATTCAAGGCTTTCTAGCACTGGCAAGTGTCTTATCATTACGGTTGGATACACACACATAATATGTGGACATTAATCTTGAGGAAAAGAAATACAGCACACATAAGGTTACACATTTCACTCTTGCTATAACTTGATTAATAGTCAAACAAGAAATCATGTAATAATATAATATAATATCAGTATGAAGCAGACATGGGGACTTGGTCCCATCTCTGATATGAAGGATATGGCAACTCGGCATCCACTCCTTCAGTCCCCCGTTTTAGATCAATGTGGGGTCTAATACCCCACATCTGGTCTAATAAATGCGGTCAGGTGTAGTTGTGATGCATGCTAATAATGCAGGCTGTTTGTCAACTTAAGCAGGTGCATATACTTAAGATCTCTGGTACTGGCTGACATTTCTAGTAATAAACACATTATTTTGTACAAAATACTTCCCATAATCATTCTTACTTCCCATATACATTCATCTACTTACTTAATCCCACAATATCGCCACTTGCACTAGTCTTTCTTCACATAATTTCTTTTCCAGTGAATTATTCTGTGTGTCCCTCTACCTGGAAAAGTGTCCTCCATCCATATATACTTTCATCAACATCTCTTTGTAAATACCTCTCTTCCTACTACAGCTACTTCACACTTACCCTCTAAAACAAAACATTTATCCAACAGCCTTAAGACTAAATTTGCATATTCATTAACCAGATTTAACAAATCATTAAAGAAAAACGCATACACTATAACCAATTCAAAAAAAAATTTAACCCTTAAGAAGGATATTTGTCTTATTTGTTTTCTTTTAACATGTCTTATACAACTATGATGAATTTTAGTTAATTTGGTCATATAGTAAAATAAACTCATTACAGTAAACGTATATATATTATTCACTGGAAGCCGGGCTAAATGAATAACCACTGTTATTGCATTCCTGACATATGTCAGACCCTCAGTCACCTCACAGATACCAAATACAGACATTGCTTATAACCTAAATCCCAGTAAAGATAGCCTTGTTTTATGAAAATCTATCATTCTCCCGATCAATGGTACAATTATAGAGATTGAATATCCATTTTACCCTTTCATTCCAAACTTGGTGTTAAAAACACAAAAATAAACAAACCAAAAATAAGTAAGATCAATATTGAGCCATCTTTAAAAATAAAAATAATCATAATCATTATTTCCTCGAAAACCTAGAGCAGTTCCTAGTTTATTACTTAATAGCCCTTTTATTAAGCTTTACTTTCACCACAAATCCATTTGCAGTCATCATAGTTCACATGCTGTTTAAACATACATGAACCATTAACCTTGTCATTGTTAACACATTTGGTTAAAATTACATTTTAAGTATCGAAGTGTCTAACTTTTAAAATACAACTAACCTATCCACTTATTGTCATGCATGTATTTATTTTATACCATGACATTACTGTTAACCATACTCATTGCCTTATTATTACCTTTTTTTTTAAATGCAAATCTTGTCAATTATCATACCATATTACTGTACTCAGACTATATTAGCGACACATTCAGAAGCAAATCCTCAATACTTAGTATAAAGTCAATTTAGTTCTCACTGTTTTGTCAGTGATAAATGCTTACAGGTCAGCTACTTGATCAATGTCTTAAAAACCCTCGTTCATGTTTGTCATTTGGCAGTGATATTAATTTACTCAAAATTATTATAAACTGAAAAAGAGCAGACAGATTTCCCAATATTATTACTAAATGAACAATACTATTACTTAGTTCTAAACAGCCAAATATTTATTAAAGAGACATCCTCAGTTTCTGTAAATCTGTATTGAAACAGTATACATTATCAAAAAGACCTGTCAGTGTTCACAGTATTAATTTGACTTGACAAGTGTTCATAAGCAGCTCCATAGAGCCTATTACAATTGTGTTGTTTAAACAAAATTTATTATTATAATTTTTTTTTTTGCTGTGCTATTTCAATTAATTCAAACCTCTTGTTATGGATTTGCTCCATTAAGGGGCTATCCACACGTTTTTGTTCAACTTATCTCTGTTCTACATAAACCACTACATAAAGCTTTTGCACTATATTACACAAGCAGGATTCACTCCTTTGTTTTCCCACCAGGCTTCTTTATGTGAGGGTGCTCTCTGGATAATTTGGTTAGTGACGTAGCCAATCTGTCACTGTTTTTCTGCCGTCAAGTCTAAAATATTTACCTTTACCATTCAAACAACAAAGTGTTAACTTGTTAAAATTTAGACCCTCATTTAAATTTAGGCATGGATTTTAAACCCATTTTGGATGGCAAACTTAAATTTCACAAATCCAATCATATAAACACTCTTAAACATATTAATCCAGAGAGTGATTTAAATCAGCGTTATAGCCAATCCTCTTAAAGCTCGTCCCGTGTTTGGCATTGTCTTTTCATTAGTTTCACTCAGAATTATCGACTTCTGTAAAGTAATTTCACTCAACACATCTGTAATGATAAAACACTCATTCCAGAGGTTAGTGACTCAATTGAAACAAAACAGGAACAGAATTGTCCCCCAAAAATTTATAGTAGCCATCCTTGTGCATGCACATACTTAACACATTAATATTTTAACAGCTCATATTCAAGGTTCGCTTTTGGTATTAAATCGGAAGGATTTAAACTTAAACATTGTCTGTGCATTTTACCTAGTTTGTACCTAGTCTCTTATCTAATCTCAAAGTTTGCCTGTTCATTAATGATTTTTATTTTGAGAAAAATCAGCTGGGTTGTTTTGGTCTTAAAATCATTGCTCTGTTTTGGTTACTCTTACTTAGCAGGCAGATAAGAGAAGCAGAGCACATCCCTGTCTCCACTCAAGCACTCTCTCTCTCTCTTACTTTGCAAAATATTATTCATTTATTTATTTATTTATTTTGACAATTTTCGCCAAACTTTAACTTAGACTATAATATCAAATTCATTACAACATATAACCCTAAATCATTCAAATAGGTTAAAAATGTCAAAGTTTCTTTATCTCAAATCTCAGTTTAAACTGTTTAAAATACATAATGCTAGGAACATTTCTTTAAAATTATTTTTACCTTACATGCTTAAGTCCCTTAACCTTTGTTATCTAAACCCTCTCTTGATTAAGCAGAAGCAGTCTTCATTTTTAGCCACCACCATATCTTGTAATCATCTTATGCCATGCCTAATGACCTGCATGAGTAAAGACTATGATATAGACATATTAGTTCAATATCATTTTAGCCTCATAAGAAATTTTGTCTCAAAATAATGTCTGTCATCACATGGTCTCAGATGGTTCTTGAAAGCCCATTGCCATTAACTCTTTATAAATAAGCCTCTTTTCCTCAGGGTGTGATTCCCTGGCTTAGTGGCATCAAGTTGTGGACGCTTGTCACTTCAATCAATCAAGGAATGCGGTTGCTGGTGATCAGGTCTGGAGGAGCTCACATTTTGAGGCAGATTGCTGTACTTCATACAGTTCCCCTCTTAATGATGCTCTAGGCCTATCAAGCATCTGCTCAACTCCACTACCATCTCACATATAACACCTCCCTTCAGGGCAGGTGCCCAGTGGCGGTGACCCCCTGCCTTAGGTTGTCCCCTATTGGCCAGAAGAGGATCTTACCCGTCATTGAGAAATCACCTCATGCACACTGGTAACCACTTTTTCCCGTTGCAACATCCTCGACAGTCTTCTTCCAGAATCCAGTATTTCCTGCAGCTTAGGAAAGGTGCACTCAAGAACCATGAGAGCCATTGACAGCACCTACTAGTGTTAAAACATTGAAAAAGGTAAATCAAGCTAATATTTAATCGCTAAACTCAATTGGATACCTCCAAACTATCATGCTGAGATTACTCAGTGAATTTATTTTTCACACCCGTCCATTCATTGTAATTTTCTGTTGCTTCTGTAGCTGCAGCCATCAGGCCCTGTATGATGGTGGAGACTAAAAATAAGACAGATAAGTTACTGGTCATAGAACAAATAGCAATACAACTGTTTAACTGTTCAAAATTATTACATCTATAACTCAGGGTCTGTATTATGATTTTAAAGACCTCATGTCTCTTCAACAATTGCTCCTAAATTGTTATTCATTATTTTTATAATCTCTTATTTCTTACATGCATTGGGCAGTTGAACATTTAACTACCAATTGCCCTCTTAATGCATTAAATCTGAACTCTTTTTATCATGTCCTTTAGCATCTCAGTGCCTATGATTTGACTGAAACACTGTGCTGTACTATAAATATCTTATCACTTAAACACAGGCTCAGATAATGGCATTTTAGCTTACTTTGAATGAGAGAGAGAGAGAACTCTGAGGGATTCAGGACTCGTAACAATGCATTTTCATTCATTTTTAACCTAATTTCATCATACTATCATTTTACAAAACTTGTCAGAAATTATATGCATTTTAAAAATAAACATCTTTATATTTGTATTTTTACTTTATTTTCGCAACTCAAATGTTTCTCAAAGTTCTTTGCAGTCATTGTCATTACTTTTACATCAACTTGTATTTATTCATTCACTTAATTCTGGCCATGGCTTCTGAATTTCAACATTGGTTTTAAATCTGTCAGAGGTTATCTGACCCAGGTATATTACTTTGGGTCTTGCTAGCATGCTGTCTTCAAAGTTACTTTGAAACCCCCGTTTATGTTACTTGTTTACAACTTTATCATCTCATAAACAAACAATAATTTTCTTTTCTCTTCATTTTATTTTATTTTATTTTATTTTTATGATGCTGTGTGGCTGCAATTTTGCAATCCAACAATAAAATTAATCTTTTGGCCAAACATTAGTTAATATAGGAATTACAAATGTTCCACTCAGAACATGTCTCTGGTACTTTTACAGCTTAAGCCAGAATCATGGTGGGGGCCAGCATGAGATAAAACAATGGCTTCATTGTAGTCAAAGCAATTTTATCTTTTAAAGCAAAACATAAGCTTCTAAGTTTTTCCAAAATGCCACTGCCAATTTGTGTGCCTTCAGTTGTTTTTTTTTTTTTTTTTTTCACTAACCCAGAATTCTGTTCAGTATGCCTTGTCAGAACTTTCAACAATTATATAAGAACTGGAACAGATCTTATGATATCATTCTTTGTCATCTGAACCTTCTATGCACAGAGAATCAGATTAAATCATCACTCAGTTACTTCTGGGATTATTTTTAACAAATCGGCACATACATTTATAAATGTTTATTTCTCTGGTTCTGTCTTTGTTTAAAGCCAATAAATTTTTTTGTTTTAACTTTCCAATCAGAATCAAAGCTCAGACTGACCATTCTTTCAATGAATTCAGAGAATATTTTTAAAGTCAGGGCTTCAGAGCCAAACTGTTTACAGCATTTGCTCTCTTCTGTTTCATTATTTCTATCAGGGCTTACCAGGTTACCTAATTTGTCAGTCATATTTCTATCATAAACCAAAAACATATTGAGGCGGCGATCTTACCAACAGCACTTGACTTCTGCGTGATGAAACTGCAAAGTATATTCCAGAATTTCCATATACTGGTCCAATCCAATCAGGGTCATGAAAACTACATTTTAGCTCTTTTGGGGTTGTTCCTGAGGCATCCCAGATCAATCAATACTTTCCCTTTGCATATATCCCTATATTTTTTTATAGGTGCACATATGAATTATCACTATTTATTTTTAAACACTAATTTTGGATACTCTGTTCCCTAACCACTGACCTGGCCTATTTCTAAGCTCGGGGCGCCCCTGTCTGTAATGGTGGGTGATCGAGAGTTGGAAGAGCGAGATACGACTAGAACCCCCGTCTAGCGTCTTACATTCTTCTCGGGATTTCCCATACCCCTACTTTGGCTTCCCTGGCCGTAAATGCACTGCCCTTTATGGCCTCTCGTGCTTTTGGCTCTCTGTGCTTTGACCCAGCACTGCCTATTTACGGCCCTACGTGTCCCTTGTCCCTCGGTGCTTGACCCAGCACTGCCCTTTACGGGTTCACATGCCTGTTAAGAATGCGTTTTTGTCCTCCCCTGGACTGTGCACACCTAGAAACAAATTTTTACGTCTCTCTCTAAGACCTATAGGTGTGCACCTGTTCCCTCTGTAACTGTACACATCTCTAAATATCTTATATCAAGACCTACCGATGTGTACTTGTACCCCTTATACTCACAAGGTTACTTATTTACAGGTATATTGTGACACCAATTTACCTTACTCCACCCTGGAGCTGGTGTCTACCCCCTCACGTCTGAGTGAGTCTATCGTTCCTCCTTCTCTCGACCCCCTCCACTTACAGACAGTCCCTAACCAATAATATTAAATCTAAAATCTTTCCTACCTTGGTTTGATGATTGATCAGGGATGTCAACAAAGAACTATTGCCCGCCGATCCTCCACCATTAACTGTAGGGGAATATACAGTTAAAACCCAAGGACCAGATATGTCGCAATGAAGACCAGGACTCAGAGATGAGTTCAATTAATAATAATAATTTTACTTGAAGAAAATAGTTTGCAATTTCATCAGCAGAAGTCAGCTTCAACACTCTCGAAGGAGTTCGCAGGCCGCCCCCAGTACAATACAAAATCAACCACAGTTATACCCTGACAGAGGATACTAATTGCGTCAATACATGAGTCAACAAAATTCTGATTGGTTCCAAAACCTAGATAAACTCTCCAAAGACGTAGATCTGATACGCTGGACACTGGCAGTTGATTGTTTGTCCTGGGACTGTCTGAGCTTCTCCCTGTACAGACAGATACTAACACACATACACAGAGAACTTATCTAAAATTCAAGGCTTTCTAGCACTGGCAAGTGTCTTATCATTACGGTTGGATACACACACATAATATGTGGACATTAATCTTGAGGAAAAGAAATACAGCACACATAAGGTTACACATTTCACTCTTGCTATAACTTGATTAATAGTCAAACAAGAAATCATGTAATAATATAATATAATATCAGTATGAAGCAGACATGGGGACTTGGTCCCATCTCTGATATGAAGGATATGGCAACTCGGCATCCACTCCTTCACTGTTTTTCCTTTATTTTGCCAAGAAAAATTATTCCAAACACCGCCATAGCAATGCGTGTCTGATCAACATGACAGTGTTTAATTCCTGAATTAATCAACCATTCGATTGATTCCGTTTAATCGCAGTGACTCACTTATTAAAGTGACTTGCTGCCATCTACTGGCAGTTTGAAATTCACCTACCACATGAATGAAGGCCTTCTGTAGCAAATCCATGCATTGGTTTTGGGTTCTCATAGCTTCCTAAAATTGCGATTGAACCACTGATGTCACATGGACTTTCTAATCAATGTCTCCACTACGTTTCTGGACATGGGAACATTTCAGTTGGGTTGCTGTCTATGGTCAGAAAGCTCTAGAATTTCATCAAAAATATACTAATTTGTGTTCCGAAGATGAACGAGGCTCTTACGGGTTTGAAAAGACTTGAGGGCGAGTAATTAATGACAGTATTTTAATTTATGGGTGAACTATCCCTTTAATGCAGCATTTATTTTTGGCCCATAGCACACAGTAAAGTTAGACTTTTTTGCCCTTATTAGTAAAAGGACAACTGCAATAACCTAACATGTCTGTTTCTGCGTAGTTGTCAGGTAGAGAGCCGAGCCAGTGTTAATCATTTTGGGCGTTCTTTGCTGGGTGGTTACTGTCCTCAGTACATGCCTGACTTTGCCTTGCATGGCATCAGTTCTGATCTCAGGCTCAAACAGTGCCTCGTGTCCGACCTGGAACACACTGTTCTCGTAAGTACAATTACATTTACAGTTATTACTGCAGATAGTAAATGATTGATGTATGTTAATTTTCTTGCAAAGATTTAGTAAAAAGAAAAGTTTTTTTTTAGTTGTTTAAATACCCTACATTAGGGTAAAGTATGTACCTGTGTGTTTGTGTAGCATCCGGCGCTGGATGAACCAGTGGCAGAGGCTCTTTGCATTGTGGCAGATACAGACCGGCTGAGTGTGCAGGTGGTGACGAGTCAAAGGCGTGTGTGTGAGGGTGGGCAGCTGGGCAGAGACGTGATGGTGTCCAACCTTGTACACACACTCATCACATCAGTTCTGCAGCTGTATGCACTCAACATTGCATCTGACTTTGTAAGTCCCCTTAGCAGACGCATTAAAGCACATTTACAGTGTAGTGTAAAGTTTTCTACACTCAAAATTTGGGATCAATAAGAGAAATTTAATTGTGGTCTGTTAGAGAAATGATTTCAATTTCAATATTTGACAATATTACTGCTTTTTTTTTTTTACTGTAAAAGCATAAGATTTTTTTTTCATTAACCTTCTTACTGAGCTGTAGTGCAAATTCTGAATTATTATTTTTTTTTTTATGTGTATGCAAACATCTCAGTGTGTGATGCATCTGGAAGACCGGCTACAGGAGTTGTATTTTAAAAGTCGATCCTTGGCAGAATATCTAATAGGACAAACCAGGGTCCATGTAAAAGAACTGGGGCTGGCACTGGGGTAAGAGCACACTTACCTAATTCTTGCCTTCTGATTCTACCTGAAGCAACCATATGAATGTATTTTTGCTTTATAATATGAGTTTGCAAATCATTCTGATGGTGCACGGACTTAAAATAAGGTGAATGGGTGCTTTTTCATTCTTATACTAAGTTTGGTGAGTTTTGATGCCAGTTTGAGTGAGCGAAATTACATGAAAATGGTGAAGTGCTTTACGGCTGTAATTATAACAGTCCATTTCTGCCACATAACAAAAATAAATAAATAAAAAGGTATTTGCAACATAACTCATTTTTTTCCCCTTGCAATTCCAAGTTTACATCTCACAAGATTTTATATCTCTATTTTTTTTTTTCTCTGAATGCTCTTATATCTCATTATTATTAGTTTTTTTTTTTATGTTTACACCTTGCAGTTATGATTTTTTTTCTACTCAGAATTCTGAATTTACATCTCTCAATTCTGAGTTTTTATCCTCTAAATTCAAAGTTTACATCTTAAATTTGTTTTGGTTTTTGTTCCCACCTTCTGATAAAAAAAAAAAAAAACTTTTATCTCACTACTCTGACATATTTGCTCACAACTGTGGGTTTATATCTCTCATTTCTGAGAAAAAATAAGTCAGAACTGTGAAAGAAACGCAGAATAGGCAGGGAAAAGTCACATTGACCTTTTTTTTTTCTTCACTCATTTAACTGTGGAGTTCTAAAAATACTCAAAACATCATACACTTGCTATAACAACAAACATCATGCATTGTGGTCTTTTTAATGCAGAAAGTGTGAGAATAAAAATGCATAATTGTAAAATGTATGAAATTGTTTTTCAGAATTGAGTCCAGTGACATTCCGTTACTTGCAGCGGTGGCCAGCACACACTCTCCCTATGTGGCCCAGATCCTTCTTTAAATAGACCAAGTAAGATTTATTTCAATTTAAGGACCAATCAGAATGTGTTCCTGTTCTGCATGGACCAGCAAGGATCTGATCATTATCAGATGACCACACCAATCACGATGCACTGTGCTCGACAACCATTCAGAGCCTACACCCAGCCTTAATATGCTAATCAGAATGCCTCTTTGTCCAGCTGACAGTCTTTTCTTGTACGTATATGTCTGCATCTAACTGTCTATAGACTGCGTCATGCACCAAATTTAGGACACTTGTTAACGCTCTACTTATGTTACAGTATCTCATGTCTTTTCAGGTCTTATTAGAAAGGGAAGGCTAGAGAAAACACATGATATTGATAAAACATATAAAACATCAATATGAGCAAGAATATGGAGAAGAATTTGAATAATCTCTCAGCACTATATCTGAATGCACAGTAGTGTAGTTCATTAAGAATGAGAGCATATCTATAAAATGTAGAGCCTCTCTGTGAAGCACATAAGTTTACATCAGGAGCCATCTTTTATAGCTGGCTGATCTCGGAAGAAATAGTTTCCCCAAACATAAAAATTCTGCCATATTTAGTTATCCTCAAGTCGTTCCAAATTTGTAGGACTGACTTTGTGCTATTTGGCTACTCTTTATTTGTTTATTTATTTATTTATTTGTCTAATAAAAGTACAAGGTAAAATGACATAAAAAAGCATAAATCTTTACTTGTGATCCGTACAATTATTATTTTCTATGTTTTCTGAGGTGAAGAATTTTTTTTTTTTGGAGCTTGATAGAACAGCATGATAATCTTTATATTATATATAAATAACATGAGAGTAAATTTAAAGTCAAATAATTTTCATTTTTGGGTGAACTGTCCCTTTAAAGTCTTGAATTACAAACGATTGGCTCTAGCACATAGCTCTGAAACCATATTAAAGGATATTTTACATTTATACCAGAATTTTTATTTTTTTTAAAAGCATCAAATTTGTCAGTGTACGTTACAATAGCTGTTACCCCAATTTGATCAAATCAATCAGTTTATCTTAGTTTTCAACCCCTTGTAATCTTACATTTATTTTAGTCTGCAATTAATTCTCCAGAAAACTGCTTTATAGATATTATTTCTAAATATGTTTGTTTTGGTACGAGTGTGTGTGCTTCAATCTCAGAAAAATGAGAGAATGTTTACTTTATGGAAGGAGATGTAAACTGGGTGTGGTATTAAACTGTTACTCTTAATTACTGGTCAGTCCAAAGATTGTGGATTACAGTATTAATCTGGTGCTACTCTTGTGTCAAAGGCTTACTAAAGCACATGCACACTTTCTTGAGAATGCTTTATATTTCTTTCAGGGGTGTTTTGCTCTGAAAGACAAATGTCATATAACAGAACCCCAAGTTTGTGACACTAGAAATTAAAATGCTTTTTTTTGTGTGTGTTTGTGTTTATTGTTCCACTTTAAAGACTTGGGAAAAGATGATTATTTTTGATATCTGAACAGAATATTCTACCTCAAGTAAAAGATATGAAAGTGGTCTGTTCTGAATTTATGGGATTGATCAGTCAGTATTACATTAAGAATGCAGTGTGCTGATATCTTCAATGATTATACACTTAAAGGCTGCATTTCAGATCGAAACAAACATCTTTTACATTTGTAAACGTCTCTAGTGTATTTCTGTACTGAAAGTAAATGTAAAATTGTCTTGCTTTTTTATATTTTTTTGTTGAGGTTGAACTTTGAACGCTAAGGTTTTGCCACTTTTAGTAGTCTCTTTTGAGGCTAACCAATGTAATCTTATTTTCCTTTCATTCTGTTCTGTGCATGGTGTTTACACACAAGCTTGAATGCGGTTGGGTATTATGTCTATGACAATAGGATGTTGCTAAGAACTGAACTAGTGATGAATAAATTTTTAAGAATTTGACAATTTTGTATTTATGTATCTTCATTTGCATTGTCCTGGTTGATATTAAGTTATGAAATGACAGCACCCTTATATAGTGTTTAAAAAAAATAATCTGTTCGCCAACAATTTTTAAATAGTGAAAAATTGTTCTTGTTCACTTCTGTGCACTAATCATATTTTGTTACAGAGGTTTTGAACTTCACTACTGTACTTAAATAGTTTCTGGAAACTTCTACATGAGTATAAAAGTTGACTTGACTAAATGTTAAAGAGAAAATTGATACTTCAAGATATTTCTCCTTTGAATCTGTATATATATATTTTTTTGTGGGCATTAAATAAAGTTTTAAGATTGTTACACCCAACCCCTAAAACAAGGAAGTGCAAGTTATATTAATATTAGTTTATATATTTTTTTTGTTTCAGAAATATAGAAATATTTGGATAAAAGTGGGTGGTTTGTCCATGTAATGTAAGTTAACACCAAATAAATAAAAGAGAGAGAGAGCTCTTTTGTGTTCTACAGCAGACAGACAGTCACATCGCGTGATTCATAACTCTCCAGTCCAGTAGGAGGCGGAATGGGATTCGTGTTCACATTCGCGCCTGGGCAGCTGATGACCCTCTCTATTGTACTGTGTGTGTGTCGGACTCTTAAGGCCAATGCCTGACTGTCATGGACAGATTTTGCATGAATTTCTGGATGCTATCAGAGGACAAACCCGGGCTCTCTGGAGACGACTGAGAGACGATTGAGAAAAAGTAGGTGTGTTTGAGGACTATGTGAAATAACCGAGCTAACAGCTAATGTTAACAGTAGCTAACAACAAATCTACTTCCTTAATTTATTGCTTATTTTATCAACGAGCTGATATCAATTTACTCTCAAATACACACATATTTCGTTTTTCTGTATTTATTGTAAGGCCATACAGAGTAGGTTATTATGACACCCATACAAGCTTGACATACAAGTCGTTCTTTGTCTTATTTGCAGTAAAAGCGGATTCATGGCGTTAACTAATGCTTTGTGTTTAACAGATATATTTGCGTCCGACTATATTTCTGAAGCAAATGTTTCTCTCAGGTTTAGTTTAACCAAACCTGCTACTGATGGTCAAAGATGTGTAGAAGATAACTACTTCACCATGGTAACCATTGCTTCCGCTCTACATTTATTGTTACCACCACTGTTATAAAACAGAAAAGAAACAAAATACCAGACATGGTATGAAATCTTACGTTGTTTATTAATGAGATAATAAGGTAGTCCCATTATAATGTATTGTTTTAACGTTACTGTAGACCGTACACGTGATGTTTTGCTGAAAACGATTAGCATGAAAATGTTTTTAAGGACCATTAAAAGTAAATAAATCCTTGACTAAAATGTATATTTTAATAAAAAACGCATAACCATATATTATTCGATAAAATTCTACCAGTACTGAATTTAATCTATTAATAAACGGCAGAGTGATAAAGTTTTTGGATCTGATGAAGATTATATAGTGAATAAAGGGTCATATTTCGTTAGGGAACACCAATATAAAATGCGGTTATTCTACAATTAATTGTACGACAAATTATACACAGCCGGAAAATACTATAAATTGATAAACGTGATGACGTTTAATGTCTCTGACAGCATCTGTAGTCTCTGTAGTATTAAATAGTTCCTCTTGTAATGTATCTTTTATTCATTAGTTTTCAGGTCATGGATTTCCCGGGGCATTTTGAGCAGATCTTCCAGCAGTTGAACTACCAGCGTCTGCATGGACAGCTGTGCGACTGCGTGATCATGGTTGGTAGTCGTCATTTCAAGGCTCACCGTGCCGTCCTGTCTGCCTGCAGTACACATTTCCGAGCCCTGTTTACTGCTGCTGAGGGAGACGCCAGTACGAGGATGATCCACCTGGACTCAGAAGTGGTGACCGCTGAAGCGTTTGCTGCACTCATGGACATGATGTACACGTCCACGCTGATGCTAGGAGAGAGTAACGTGATGGATGTCTTGCTGGCCGCTTCTCATCTGCATCTGAACGCTGTGGTGAAAGCCTGTAAGCACTACCTTACCACTCGTACTCTACCCATGTCTCCTCCGGCAGACCGTAGTGGTCAGCATCACGCCGAGCAGCAACAAGCAGCAGTGGCTGCGAACTCTCATCTCCAGCGTTCATTTCTGCTTCAACAGCTCGGCCTGAGCCTGGTCAGTTCTGCCCTGAGTGGCGCTGAAGACGGGGGAACAGGGAACGGGAGGAGAACGGGTTCAGCGTGCGGTAGCGGGTTGGTGGATCAGCACGGTTCTCATCCGGGACGCCGTTTCCTGAAGCGCAAACAGCCCTTGTCCCTGATCGCTTCGGAACGGGGGAGGCCACGGCTCTCCACGCAGGTGGAGGGGATTGTGGGGGAATCGGGGGGGCGAGAGGGTGGAGAGGAGCTTCTGTCTCCAGATTCCCATAGTAAAATGGTGGATGAGGTCGTCGCTGGGGTCATTCCAGGGGATGATGGAGGTTTACTAGAACGAGATGGGTACCGCAGGGGACTGACCCATGAAGACATGCAGCTTCCCAGTCAGTCGGATGGAGGAAGGGGACCAGGACCGGAAAAAACATTGCTGCTGTCATGCAAAGAGGAGTACCCAGATGCGAGCCGTCACCATACTGAGGGGATGAAGATAAAGAACGGAGGTGAGGAAGAAGAGGAGGAGCAGCAGCAGCACATGCAGGTCGTGGTGAAGAGTGAGCCAATGAGTTCACCCGAGGCTGCTGATGAGACTAGCGATGTTACGTCTCAGGCAGAAGGGAGTGACCAGGTAATTGTTTTTGATTTTGTATTTTGTTACTGTTTTGTTACCTAACACTAACTGATTTTGAGTGTTTCACCAGATTGTCTCAGGTAAGTATTTTGCTCTTTGAAAACAAACTGCGTGCCTTTCCAATCTAGAAAATTAGTAGTCAATTTCAATCCATTTCCAAGAGCCAGTGCTGTCATGATGTCAAGCTAAGATCTAGTTTTATATATTATTATTTTCCATTTTTTATATAAATTGTTCCTGAAAACAGTACACCACCACCGTTTAAAAGTTTGAGGTAGGTCGGATTTTTCTTCTTGATAGAAATTAATATGCAGGAAGGATGCATCAAATTGATCAAAAGTCAAAATAAAGAGCTTAACACTGTTACACAAAATATATATATAAATGCTGTTCTTTAGAATTTTCTGTTTAACAAAAAATCCTAATTTCGACACTGATAAAAATTGTTCTTGAGCACCAAATCAACATACAGAGTGAATTTACATTTATCAGAATAAAAAGAAAGTTTATAATAGAAAAATTATGTAATGATATTTCAAAATATGTCTATTTGTGAATATTTGTGATCAAAATGCAGCATAAGAGAGCTCTTTTAAAAACAGCCTAAACAAAAGCACAATTGTTGTTTTATTTTACTTCTGGATTAAAATTTGTTGCCATTCTTAAGCAAATTGCCTATGTAGAAAATAGTTGCCTGGTCGGCGACAATAGCCTTGTGGGGAGTGCTGGCCTCCTGATTTTGTGATTTCGAATTCTGATTGAGGACCTTTCCTGGTGCCGCCCCATATATCTCTCCCACTACACTTCCTCTCTTATCTACACTGTCCTAAAGGCAAAAAAGAAAACAGTTACCTGGGGTGTTACCAAGATGTCCAACAACTGACTTGTATTAAAGGGACTGTAAATAATTAGTATGATGTTTCCACAGGTGGAGCCAGTTGGAGAAAAGCTGGAATTGAGTCCTGAGGGCAGTGAGCGCAGCTACTCCGACCCCCAGCCTAGCTCTGGGCTGCTGATTAAAGGAAACAAGGGGTTAGGAGCAGCAGAAGACCGAGGAAGAGGAGAGGAGCTCTCCTGCAGTGATGCTCTAGAGTCCTCCTCTGGACTGCACATCTCCAGTTTCCTCAGCGCGAAGGCCTTTGCTGGCAGAGGGACATCATCTAACCGTGCCAACAGTGTTGACAATGTTCCCAACACTACAACCGGAGAGTTTCAAGCAGACCACGATTCCTCTCGCTTCTTCCTCCCAGCCGATTCCATCAACACTTCATCTTCCTCTCTGCAGCTCCTTCCAGGCGAAGCACAGGTCTGCTCTGACCTGCAGCCTGAGTCCCTTCTTCTGCGGCCACTGCATGATGGGATGGCATCATCCTCTTCATTAGCAGCGTCCCGTGGTGGATCGGTGGACCAGCTTGCACTAGAGTTCCAGCGAAACATTTTGGGATTGCAGACCTTCCCTCGTTCATCCAGGGGTGGAGCAGGCGGGTGCCAAGCATACCGGCGCATTGCTCCCAAAGTTCCACCAGGAGGTGCTACAACACTTACAGACAGCCCTCAGCAGCTTGATGCTGCCTCCTCATCCTCTTCCTCCTCAGTGCTTCTTAACGGGGTGAACTTAATGGACAGTTCTGTTACCGTAGGTCAAAATGTTGGCAGCTCCAACTTGAACCCGCTACCCCAGTTGACAAGAGCCTCTGCAGATGTTCTGTCAAAATGTAAGAAGGCACTGTCCGAGCACAACGTTCTAGTGGTTGAAGGCGCCAGGAAGTATGCCTGCAAGATCTGCTGTAAGACGTTCCTCACTCTGACGGACTGCAAGAAACACATCCGAGTTCATACGGGAGAGCGCCCATACGCCTGTCTGAAATGCGGCAAGCGCTTTAGTCAGTCCAGTCACTTGTACAAGCACTCGAAAACAACCTGCTTACGATGGCAGAGCAGTGATATGTCTAACACCCTGCTCTAATTCAACCGCAGGCGCTCCAAAAGCACCATACAAGGAGTGAGCAGATCTGTACACTGTAATCTCACATCCACCATTATAGTAGGTATAGGAACGTTTTTTTAGGTCTTTCATGGCTGTAGTATGTTGTTAACATGCTTCCAGTTAACATGCCGTCCAGAGATAGTTCACACTGAAATGTTCCAAACCTGTGACCTAGAAAAAAAATGAACAAATTATTTTGCGTTCCTGCAGAAGATGAAAGTCATACAGGTTTGGAACATGAGGGTGAGGAAGTGATAACAGAATTTTCATTTTTGGGTGGACTGTTTCTTTAAGTTTCACTGTGAAATGTTTTCAAAAGAACTGAAATCAGACAGAACCTTAGAAGACCAGTCCTGTGTCCTGATGATTGAAGCTTGCTGTGGACGTCAGAATTGTATTGTCAGCTGTGTACTGTTGATGTATTTTAGCTTCTGAAGTTGTCTGTATATTCTGAACTGAAGCATCAAAAGGAGATTCATCAGTTTTAATTTAGGTGCACCTTTAGGCCAGTGGATCTCGACCATGGGCCCCACTAGTTGGCCTCGGCAAACATCCAGGAGAATCCCAATAAGTCTTAAAATGATTTCAATTTAGATATATTAACTTAATCTTAATTCAAATTTTAAACATTTAAAGAATCACAACATTGAACTGACATCATATTTTTGATGATAGAAGTGCATATCAACTTTGAATATTGTCTTAAGCTTAAGTGGGGTCCTGGAGTCAAAAAGGTTGAGAAGCACTGCTTTAAGTTCCAGTGGTTTAAGTTACAAAACTATGTGAGCTGCCTGCCTGACTGTTTACAGTTCATATAGGCAGCCACTAAGGCAGCAAACTCAGAACTCAAATGAAACCTCACATTGGAACATCTGGAAAGAACATGGGCAGCTGTACTTTTATGTTTCCCCAAGAAATTTGCCTTAATTTTTTATTTGTTTTTGGCAAACTTATATATTAGTGGTTTTGCCTTTGCTAACACAAAGTTTCTCAGGTGAACTGATGAAGTTTTTAGGGCGAACACAAAACTCAAAAGCTTTGAAATCTAATTGGTCCTCCCATCTCATTTTATCCCATTTAGGGGTACTGTATAACTTAGTCTCGCGTAGCCAGACCTTCTGACTTTAGCCAGCGGTCCGTGGGAGTGACGTCTGAGGCTGAGACTATGTATAACTTAGTTAATTGCAAAGGAGTTTGACTCAAAAGTCAATTTCAAGCCTACAGTCAGCTATTCTGGGCTAGTGCTATATACTTTCTAAGTGCTAAAAACTTTCCACACAACATATTTCAAATCGGCAACCGAGTCTGACATTAGCTGTCTGATAAATGTTTTTGTCATACTCAAAAAACTTATATTTCTGATTGTCTCTATGGCAGCTGGAGATTTTATTCAGAAGGTGGGAATTATTCCACCATATTTTGCATTGCACTTTCTCCCATTTATAGTAATGAGTGCACCTTCTTGGTTCATCTCAAGTATGGGTGGAAAACTCAGTTCCTGGATGGCCACTGCCCTGCAGAGTTTTTCTAGTTTTTCTAGTATTACATTCATTGTGTGGGATACATGTGATGCTGCTTTCGAGAAATGTCCTTAACGGTTCAGTCTTCACATCAAGATAATTCTGTCTAGGGCAGGCTGTCAGCTTACTAGGTTTTGTAACACCGCAAATATGTAAAAGAATAACCTTGCACAGTCACTACCGTTACACTTTTACTGTTACAAGGTCAAATAAATAGATTTCTATTAGAAGACAAATCTTTTGACCACATGTGGAAATATGAGCAGAATTGACCTTGTTGCATATATTTCCCTAAACTAACAAATACTTTGTTTCTTGACTGTCGATTAACACAAAATGATTCTTGTTTTCTATGAACAGTAATCATTATGTTGTATTCTTAAAAATATGAATGCGTTAAGGCATGAAATATGTCCCCTTTGCACAGAAGAGGTAATTGTTAGGAACATTTTTTACTAAAGCACTGTGTATTTGTGCCTGTTTCTGTTGTATTCGAATTTCTTACACTTTATTGACAAATGCAGACAGAAATCATGCACCGAGCACTCCATAAATGACCATTTAACCTGAAATCCTCAGACCATTGAAATTGATATCAGCACTGAGAGAACGTTAGACTACAGTGTTTATAGGTACACATTTTCCATTTAAACTAAGATACTAAAGAACCTGCATACTGATTAAATTCATGTTGACGAATTTTAATGGAAACTATCGGTGATGAAGTGGTCACTTTAAAAAAAAAAAAGACTGTTACATTCATGTGTCTCTTTGGACCTTCCAGTGCACAGAGAGAAAACCATTATGTAAAAATTGCACCTTCAGTCTTTAAGGCTTTAATGTTTTACGGTTTGTGGAGTAACAAATACTAAACAAATAGAACATGCTGTAAACTAAACTAGATGTTCAGTCATTGTATTAGTGGTTGTTAATGGATACTTTTAGGGGAAATATAAGAGTCTTGTCCTAGTAGTTTGTGAGAAGTCTTGTCTTTCTGTGATGTGTTTGATGTTGTACTGAGAGGAGTCCTTAAATACTCGTAAGTATAATCCTTAAGATTTAGAAGCTGCTTCATTAAACACATTCCAACCTGTAAATGAGCTGTTACTGCAGAACTTAGCATTTTATTCATGCCATCTTTTATTTAACCGTAGTAATGTTTTTTTTTTCCCTTTGTGGTAAATATTGCATCTGTTTGATCTGATGGACTCAAAGATTCGAAATATGAAACATCATCACCTAACACCTCTTTAAATACTAAATAAGACTAAATTTAAAATAAAATGGAGACATTTCAGTATAAATTATTGTCCTTTGTTAATATTTTTTTTCCTTCTAATTATTCATTAAGAATGTATGATTACATGCCTGTGCCTGAGTGTTTCAACATTCCTAGTATAATCGACTAAATTTACTGGGGATGTCCAAAGTCCAAAACGTGTTTGAATTTATACATTAATTGTCAAGCAACAGTTGACCTTAAATGTGTGTACATATCATGTGTTAAATGTAACTAATCATACAGGACTTTTTCTTTAAATGACCTGAATCACAGTGGAAGTGAAACAACTGCCTTATGTGATTTGTTATTATTAGTATTATGAATCTTAGATCTAGAAATGCCAAAAGTGAAGGAATTATTGTGAGTCTATGTAATGGCTGTTAACTGCACATTGTTAGAGCACTCCTTTGTTTTTCTACTGGTTTAAAAAAAAAAAAGAATTAAGTGAATAAAATCATGAAGAATGCTATACATTCAGTCTGTCTTTTCATTAAATGTGTCTTTTTTTGAAAACAGATGACTCAGAAGTTCTAAACTGGCGACGTATTTAAGCACAGAAAGACTTGCAGGGATATTGCTGGTCTTAGCTGAGTTTGCTCTTTGTAGATCATTGATCTCAGAATGTGAACCTTGCCTGTGTGCTCACAAACACTGGGCTTTTGATGTTAGAGAACAAACGGGAGTTCAACATTGTTGTTGTTTTTTATTTATTTAAAGAAATAGTTCATCTAAAAAAATAAAAAAAAATAAAAATCTTTACTATAAACAACGCATATGTTTGTATTTTACCCAGCTAGTCCACTTCTGACATTTTTAGACTTATTTTATAGACTTTTTAGACATTTATAGACTTACACACACACACACACACATATATATATATATATATATATATATAATTAGAATTTTCTTTTGTAGGCATGTACGATGTATAAATTATCAGCCAATTATTGGTATCAGTCAGCTTATTAGCAATTGTAATGCACATTTTCTATATTTTTGCTTTTAGATTACTTTTGCCATCATCTTATGCAACAGATAAACACTTGTATTCAAAAACACTAATATAAAAAAAACAAAACTTACAAGTGATATCCATTTTTTTTATTTTGAACATTGTAAATGTGAACTATTATCATATGAAAAATAGCTATGTGAAGATTTTTCAGAAATTCTCTCTTTGTGTCCCAAAGTAGTTTTTTCCTTTTTATATAAACTATTATTTAACTGTCTAGTTTTACAGTTTGAGTTCTTTAGGCATGGGTTCTCCCCTGAGTCCGGCCAGCAGGTTGTTGGCTGCAAGAGCAGACATGGCGTTCCGTGTCGTATATGAAGCACTGGCAATGTGGGGAAGAATCACTGCAAAAACAAACGTAAACACAGAATATCAGACCTGTCAAATACTTTAATGAAATCCATGCAGACATGAATGCTTACCGCAGTTTTTGAGTGAGAAAAGAGGATGGTTTGTGGGCAGTGGTTCAGGTGTGGTGACATCCAGCCCGGCTCCAGCGATCAGATCGGTGGACAGGGCTTTATACAGATCCTCCTGATTAACCACTCCACCTCTTTACAATAACAACACAATCAGAGTCATGCACGGAATAGAGCCACTATAGTATACACAAGTACTGTGGTTATGTTCATCTGAAGTTAATGCTATAAAGAGTCTATTTAAGAGTATCTATAAAGAGTATATTTTCTGCCGCATGATCAGTTAGGATTACAGAATTTCCTTTAACCCAAAAACACAAACCAATGCAAAATAAAAATGTACATTGTTCCCCAACATGCACATATGAGTTACCCTTCAAGTGTCAAATGCTCAATTTCAAGTGGTATTTGCTGCAAAACAGCGCTACTTGTGAACGGTGTGATGCTCATTTTTTCATAAACCTTTGGCAAATATTGTTTTTCGCCTCTCAAATGTAATTTTCATTTCTTCTGCAAAAATACAATCTAATAATTCTTGTTATTGCACGATCAAAAACACCTGAAATTTGAACCAAAGTAACAAATATATCCCTAACCAAGCACTAGAATGTTATTTTTTATTGCATAACACTTCAATTAGTTATCATGAACTACAATAAACAAAATCTTTGCAGCATTTTATTCATTTAGGTTACTGTTAATGTGTCAAAATACCATTGTTCACTGGTAATCCATTATACATTAATGTTAATTATAATACAACTCAAAATGTATTCAAGATGTATAAAGAAGCAGTGTGATTTTTTTAAAATATTGTTTTTGTCAATAAAATTAAAATGAAATATTACAAGAAAACTTTGACTAGACTGAAACATCCTGAACTAAAATAAGTTTAAAATGTACTTGAATAAATGAAGGCATTAAAGCTAAATATGAATATTAATAAAAAAATATATATATAAATTCTTCTAAAATTAGCATTTTTTTAGCAGACTCCTTTGTGTAGTTTCAGTAATTTAACTGATTTGGTTTGGTTTATTTATTTATATAGCACTACTAAAGAACCCCAAGGGTTACCCACAGTACATAAAAGCAAAACACCATCACACACATACTGACCAAACTAACAATCACAAATAACCTCCTATATAATTTGATTCACATAAGCCGCCACCTCAAAGAGAGCTTTCAGCAGTTTCTAAAACATTGACAGAGATTTAGCAGATCTGATATGTAACGGTTTTTTTCATTGCCACTGAAGTGAAATAACTGAACATAAGCTAAAGAAAACTTCAGACGGCACTTCGAGGCTTTTGCATCTGAACTCTTCAGATAATACTAAACTAACACTGGGAGAGATTGGGTTTGTGTACCTGCTTGTGTTGATGAAGATGGCGTTTCTCTTCATCTTGGAGAAGAGATTCCAATTGCAGATCCCATGAGTCTCTGGAGTCAGAGCACAGCATACAGCCAGGAAATCAGACTGCTCAGCCAGCTCATCAAAAGAGACTAAAAACACACGCACGGGTCATTTGTGTGCTACCTTGCAATTCCAACTCTCATGTAAATTCTGTGAAGGTTCTGAGATCTTCCCACCATATTCTGCCTCTATCATATTTGCGAGCTCCACTCTCTGCGCCACATCTGTGTAGATGAATTTCTTCACCTTAAATGGCTTCAGACGCTCGGCGATAGCCACACCTACCCAGCACACACACACACACACCACACAACCTTACCTTAATGCAACATATAATAATCCCCAACTTCTTGAGCTAATAGAGTCATAAAGACATCCTATTCTTTACCAATCCTCCCAAGTCCCAAGATGCCAACTGTGCTGTTTGCAAGTTCATGACCACAAAGCCATAAAGTTCTCCATGTTCCCCAGCCACCCCTAAACACAAGTATGAATCAGTATGGATCAGTACACGATTTGTTAGCAAATACATGAGTGTTCATAGGTATTTACGTTTTAGCCTCGTGTGTGGCCTCAGTGAGTCTTCTGGATGTAGCGAGTAACAAGGCAACAGTCAATTCAGCCACACAATCGGTCAGAACATCTGGAGTATATCCTACACGGATCCCCCTGGAAAACACACATGCGGAAATCGTCACACTTTAAGAAATTCAGATCTGAAGTTGACTCACACAACTGACCTTTTCTTGAGCTCGTCCAGAGAAAGATGATCAAAGCCCACTGACATAGTGCTGACGACTTTCAGATTTGGACCTGCATTATTGAGAAACATTCAGTATGTCACTGCACCCCGTCCTGATTTGTTTCAACCTGATCATGCATCGCAAGCTTACCTGCAGCTTCCAATAGTTGAATATCAATCTTCTCGGTGAGTACACATAGAATTCCATCACAACCTTTGACCTTTTTCAGCAGCTCCAGTCGCGGCACAGGTTCATCAGAGTCCCACATCTCAAACTGCACCCTGGGATTGTGTGGGTTGAATTATTGAGAGAAAGATGTGTAAAAAAAAAAAACAGTTCAATTATTTACAGTAAATGTATTTGACTAAGGAAATCTCCATCCACTGAACATCCACTGAACTACTGAAAAGCAGAAGCCCATAAATATCATCAGGATGCATAGAGTTTTTGTTTTATTTGACCCCAAAAATGGCCTTTTTGTTCACTTATATGTTTGTAAATCTGAATTGAAATGAGTCCGATATCCCAGATCACTAATGTTCAGAATGGGAATGCTCACAAGTTTTTTTATTAATTTTGTTTCTTGCAGTATCTTCAGCTGAGCAGAGGTTCTAGTTGGAAGACGGTGAACAAATCTTCGGTTTAGAAAATATTTACCTTATTATGGTCTTGATTGGCTAAACTTGCCTGTGCCCATCTTACATGTTATTACTGTAAATATAATTAATTAAAACAGAAACTAGATATAGGCCTGTAACATTTTGTCCAAGATGATTAAATCACCAGATATTAATTTGCGATATCTCTGCAAAATTTTGTCTGTCTATAGCAAGGCATGAAACACGAACTAAACCAAAATTTCAACTTTAACCCATAGCAAAGAAAAATTAGCTATTTAGCGAAATTCCTGACACAATTCCATTTTAACATCGTCAAAAACGTTCAATGTGACAGCACTACTTTGACAGAGACATTTAGGTAAGACTTTATTTTGTCTTATAAATTATGCATCATTAAATGTAAGTAACTCTAAACCAAACCCTAATCCTAACCATATAGTAGCTACATGTAGTTAATTAATATTACTGAGTAGGCTAGGCCTAAATGTCAACAAATCACAATACAGATACCATTACATTACAAATTACAATAGGTAGCTACCATCAATTTTCGAAATCTAATAAAAAACTTTGGGTTCAAATAATAAAGTTACTTAGATAGTACACTTAGGGTAAATAATAACCGTGGAACACATTTCATGAAACTAGTTGGTGACTCCTTCAACTTACTGTCCGGATTTGCGGAGAATGTCCACTCCGTCCGGCGGCACCTTGCGCGTCACATACACTTTCGGTAACGTGGACATTGCGCGGTGAAATCCGGTGACGGTACACGGGGCGATCCTCCGCAGTCTCCCGAGCGCTGTTCTACTGCACCACATCACCGAGCTGTATCAGTCACCGACAGGGTCTGTGAGAAACGATGACAGAAGCTGGAAGCGCCAGCGGGTTCTGTGTGTGGACAGTTTTGGGGGAGGAAACGAATGGGTGGTCTGTCTCTCCTCGACACAGCCGAAGAGCAACTAGTCTGTGTAAGATACCTATGTTTTTTGTTTGTTTATTTGTTTCACATTCCAAAGTACCATAACTGATCACAACACACAGCCTATGTGTCTCAAGCTCTGACTCGATTTTGT
This sequence comes from Carassius gibelio, assembly GCF_023724105.1. Lineage (NCBI taxonomy): Eukaryota > Metazoa > Chordata > Actinopteri > Cypriniformes > Cyprinidae > Carassius > Carassius gibelio. The sequence continues at coordinate 12,619,314 of NC_068396.1, forward strand.
TTCAATCAATCAAACAGTATTGTATTGAAAAGCAATGCATATTGAAATACACAAAATAATAGTTTATGAGTTTAAAACAGAATTCAAATGATCTAGATCATAGATATGAAACACTTTAGCAGACATTGATGTTCATCAAAAATAACAAGATGAAATAAACACACAAACACAAATGTAGGACTTATGTGTCTTTTCCGTATAGGATTATGATATTTGCAGGAGTAGCAGTTCAAAGCTCCTCCAATGTAACTATGAGTTAGAATGTGTGTGTGTGTGTGTGTGTGTGTGTGTGTGTGTGTGTGAGTGTTCAGGTTTCTGGTCAATGTTTGATAGGTCTCAAACACACACTTTTTTTTGACTGAACCAAATGGTCTCATGAAACACCATGATGCCGAGGGTAAACTGAAGAACAGTACAATACACATGAAACAACAAGAAAACAGTGCAAAACCTTATGAGCAATAAACTTTTGTCAATTATACAATTATAGAAGATTATAAATGTAGCCTATGTGGTGCTTGCAAAAAGATTGCAGCAATTTTTACAGAGGAGAAAGACGTCTACTGTTTTTTTAAAGGTTTATTTTGGTATACTTCATTCATCATATTAGGGGCCTGTACCATGAAGCTGGATTAGGTGGCTAGCCAGCTATGTTTCAGCTTAGTTTACGCCAACCCTGGGTTTTAGGTACTATGAAAGTAGCTCGGCTTTAATCGGTGTTCGTTGCCATGTTATCTTAAGCTGCACGGCTAACCTGCTCCGGGGCAGGTTATGTTCTGGATTCAAGATCTCAAACTGAAGGTGAACCAATCAGATGTGAGAGAAGTGACACATATCTGACACAAAGTCACTCCAGTTTATCTTGCTCCAAATTAAAGGTCACTTATGCTTAAAAAAAATAAATAGAATTCTGGCTTTAATGATAATAACTGAGTCATTTTATGATTTATATAATTATTGTGATTCATATTATTTATCTCTTACGCACAAGCAATTTTAGATGAACAGTTATTATAAATTATTTTAAATAAATATTAATGTGTACAGATCATGTAATATAAATAAGCTGTATCAAAAGATTGAACTATTTAAAAAAAAAATACAAATATGACCTTACATGTTCAAGTCTCTATCACTATATATTTTCAAATGTATAAAGTTAACAAGTTCCACTTGTGACTACACTGATGGAGCAAGATCATTTATTTTATTAGTCCTCCTTAATTTTTCATATGACATTTAAATTTGACATATTCTTCAATCTCTTAACCTTTAGCAAAACGTTTAACCTTCAGTTTTGAATCTCGCTGGGTCTCTCGCGAGAAGTAAATCAAACTTGCTTTGTATTGCAAGGCTCATGATTGGCTGTTCGCCAGTGATGTCACACATTCATGTGCATACGCTCCACAAGCTCAGGATCAAAGCCTGAATTGACAAAGAAAGTTGATGAACAGCATCATGGTACCAACAAAGCCGGATTGGAGTGGTTTGGTTTTGTCAACTCAAAACTAATCCTGTAGCTCTGAATTTGTTCAGCTACCATCATGGTACAGGCCCCTGGTCCTTGGGCTTTAACTGTACATTCCCCTACAGTATTTTCCATATAATAGGTAAATATATAATATAGCCTATGCTTCCAAACATATTCTCATAATATAGGCTACCGCATTCCTAGTCAGTAACTAGTTACATAAATAGATTACGTAATTTAATTACAAAATAAATATAACTCAGTTACAATTACTGATAAAAAAGCGTAATTAAATTACAGTTGCTTATGAAAATGTTAACAATTACAAAGGGGATTACATGTTCTTTTTTCTTCTTTCTTCCTTCTTCTTTTCTTTTTGATTTAATTGATTTTTTTGATAAATTGCAGTGACTGATCTAAAAGTTTCATGATTTTTTCGATAACTGTTTATTTCCTATTTGGGTTCAAAATAAAAATAAATAATTAAATGTAATGTTACATTACTTTAATAAAGTAAATGAAATAGTTACACTACTTATTACATTTAAGGGTAACTTGTAAATAATCTGTAACCTATTACATTTCCGAAGTAATCTTCCCAACACTGTTCCCAGTATAGTACTTCATTCCCAAGAAAATGTCCTGTTGCTTTAACGGCCGAGTAATCCACTCCACGAGGTGGCGGTCAATAGTTTTCCATCACGAGCCCTCACTGCTCACGCGCAGCAGAAGAAGTGTGCTGCTCCCGTTCCTCGCGCACATTGACAGGTAGCTAATTCACATTCTCTCTCCTTACTACAGACTTCACATTAAACCTCATCTCACTGAAAACAAGCCACCACAGCCATAAATGCACATTAATCAGAGTCGAGCCTGCAGATATGGGTGATCAGTTTATAGTTAAACAGATAGTAGTCTAATTTAGTCAGCAGCTCAACTAGCCGGTGTGCTAATGATATACAGATATGAGTAAGCAATATGATAAATTAATGGTTTTATGACAACGTTCTTCGAGTAAATACGAGATGTTTTTGTGTTGATGTGATTCGGTTTGTGTTATAGTTTTTAATGTAAGATACTGTCACCTTTAAATAAATGGTATTACATGTAGGATGTGTGATTGCGTATCAGTGCTCTGATAAATTGCTTTTTTAATTCAGAATGTGTGGATCATATGATAAGGATATGTGTATTTGACAGTGCATGCAACTGATAAGGCACTGTTAAGTCATTCAGGGCTCTAATGCTCATGAAAAACATTGACATTTAAAGGAAAATGAATGCAGTCTTAAAAGTTATGGTTTCAGTTGTGAATATATATATATATATATATATATATATATATATATATATATATATATATATATATATATAATTTTAATTTTTCCATGTTGTAGGACTACTGTAGATTATTTTGTCAGAAGGGTCTGACAAATATCATGCCTGACATACTGAGGAAGTTTGCAGCTGTAAACTCAGATTTCTGGTCTGAATGCATCAGTTTGTGTGTCTCTGGTTTACTGTCATCATCAGTGAATAGACGCTCTTGATCTCTCTGACAGGATCTTACAGAGGCACGCCTGAACACCCCCTCTCCCCCTCCCACTATGGCTGACTCCATGGATATAGACGACTCTCTTTACAGGTACACTGTAAATACTGAAGCTTAAATGCTTTGAGGCTTACCTTTCTGTCATGTACAGAATCTGATTAGTTAAGGATCAGTTGTAATCCACCGTTCCTGTGTTTGTGTGTGTGCAGTCGGCAGCGGTATGTGCTGGGGGACAGTGCTATGCAGCAGATGGCCCAGTCATCTGTGTTTCTCAGTGGAATGGGAGCTCTTGGAGTGGAAATTGGTACACCATTCCTTTTATCGCATTCCTATTTGTAATTCATTGTTTTACCATTCACCTGCTTTTACAACCTCTATAAATGGCTAATGGCTATACTGTAGAAAGTACAGGTGCATCTCAAAAGTTCTTTTTTTTGTGTGTCATTTATTTCAAAAAGTGAAACTTTCATATATTCTAGATTCTTTACATGTAAATAAAACTTTTTTTTTATTTTTATTTGGTTGATTAGAGTTTATGGCTCCAGAATTAGAGCTCTAGATTAGAATATTTCCTTAAATCAAATAAAAAAGACGAAATACTTCAAAGGCACTCAGATAAAAAGCCTTTAATAAACTGGGCTTAAAGGGATAGTTCACCCAAAAATGATCATTAACAGGGCATCCAAGATGTAGGTGACTTTGTGTCTTCAGTTGAACACAAACAAAGATTTTTAACTCAAACAGTTGCAGTCTGTCAGTCATATAATTGAAGTGTATAAGAATCAAGGCTTTGAGGGTCAAAAAAACATACACAAAACCAAATTAAACACTGCAGTTTGTGACAATACATTAATGTATAAAGACACAAAATGATCGGTCTGTGCAAGAAACTGAACAGTATTTATATTGTTTTTTTTTTTATTTCTGATTCACCACAATGTCCAAATTCTCCTGAATGCATTCTCAACAGCTGGTGGGTGTTGTGTCTTCTTCTTGCTTCATGGCAGATCACTTATAAGTGCATTACCGCCACCTATCTCTCAAATGGACCATTGACCTCTATCTACAAACTCAGTTAGGAGTGTCAATGTTCCATTTGAGAGATAGATGGCGGTAATGCACTTATTAGTCTGCGATCTGCCGTATAGCGTTATACTGTAATGCCTCGCCATAGGATACTACAGATTTTTCACACAAATACCATATTAGTGTTCAGCCACTCTTAAACGAAAATTTCCTTTTTGTTTGACCTACATAAAAATATCAACACTCACATTCTATCCTATAGACTACATATGAGGAATTGCAATTGATAAAATACTTAATTGGATATATTTTCCCAGAAGACACATCTGTAAAAATATTATTTCTCATCATATTATCACACTGTAATTTTCCAATGTTCTAATTGGAATTTATTATACGCTTAATTTTTGTTGCTTCGTGGCTGTAAGTTGTTGAAAAGAACACCTGATTATAATCATAAGAGCATTGTTGCACTTTTTTCACCTTACACAATAGTTATTTTCTATCTATTGATTTATCTTTCTCTGTGGCCCTGGTTAAAACTTTAGAGTCATAACCTCTCTGTCGAAATCTACTGGTCATGTCTGGTAATTTAATTGAATAATTGTTTCAGTCTTTGAAAATGGCCATGAGGTATGTTTTCAATCAGCCAGGGTGGATGAAAACTGTTAACTGTAAGAATCATATTTCGATCAGTTGGTTTCCTCAAGATCGAAGTATGTAGCTCACCACTGGCGTCCTTAGTTATTTTCAGATCAAGAAAATTTGATTTTAGAAACCTGAATATTCAAGGCTCAATTTCCAATTTCTGTTTGTGCCATTAATATACTGGTGAAACTTGTGCAATTCTGATTCTGAACCAGACCAAATCATCAGGACATCATCACTGTATCTACAGCAAATACAAATGTATAATTTCAGTACCATGTACATGGCCTACAGTCTCGATTGTGCCATTTTTTTTGTTGGGTGCTGTAATTCACACCACACCATCAAGTACTAATAAAACATCTCTCATGTTGTGCAGCAAAAAACATTGTTCTGGCAGGAGTGAAGGTAAGATAAATATCTAAACATCATTTTCCTCTGTTTTTCTATATATATATACATTTTTTTTAAGTAGATGTAACTTTTGATCAGTTTAACACAACATTTATTTTTAAATAAAAATATGAATTTCAAATGATTCATTAGTTGTTTTGTTATATTTTGAACACTTAATGTATGTAGTATATTGTGAACTAATTTTTATCATTATAGGAGACTTGGAACATGCTGAATAATTACTGTTTAATTACAGTTGTTTTATGGCTGTGATATGAGATTTTGCACACGTTTGTTTGTAGGCTGTCACTCTTCATGACTGCAAGCGATGTGAAGTTTGGGATCTTGGCACCAACTTCTTCATCAGAGAGGAGGATGTGCAAAGCCAGAAGAAAAGGTGAACTGTGCTGAATTCATTCTCTTTTTTGATTGTTTTTTTCTTCTTCTTTTCCTAGAACAAAATTAACTAAATTGTGACTATGTACCTTAATATAAAATTCCCTTAGTCATATCCTCCCCCAATAATAAAGTTACGATCCTACATTTGTGTTTCTGTGCCCTTATCAAACTCGTTATTTCTGCAAAGATGTGCAATAATCACAACAATTTTCTTTTTGCATTAGGGTGGAGGCTGTCCATTCTCGAGTGGCTGAGTTAAACCCATATGTTCAGGTCAGTGTGTCCACTGACGTCCTGGATGATAGCACTGACCTCAGCTTCCTAAAGAGATATCAGGTTGGCCTCCGCTAACAACAGCACATATCTTTATATATATTTAAATTCATCTATCTTCATTCCAATCCGATTACTTTTATTATTTATCTTATTTTGTATGTTCATATCATACTTAATGCCTCTATTCTTGTACTTATCTCTTCAGTGTGTCGTGTTAACAGAAACAAAGCTGAGTTTACAGAAACGAATCAACCATTTCTGCCACTCTCAACAGCCTCCTATTAAGGTAAAGACGTTCCTAGACATACTACATAGATATAACTCTCTGTTGGGATGCTTTAAAATACATTTTTGCTGCAGTTCATTGGCTGTGATTTGTTTGGGATCTGCTCGCGAGTATTCTGTGATTTCGGGGAGGCGTTTGAGGTGTCAGACCCTACGGGAGAAGAACCAAAAGAGCTCTTCATCCAAAGCATCAGTCAGGTAATGAGAGCGCTGAACTGTCAAACCTTCCTCATTTCTTTTGGCATTTGATGCTTTCTTGTCACATTCAGTCTTAGTGCTGAACTTGCTCAGTTCTGTGATTTGGGTTGTTTTTAAACTTCCTGTTTTTGGCAGGGGAATCCTGGTGTAGTGATGTGTATGGACAGCCGAACACATGGCCTCCAGACAGGGCAGAGTGTGTGTTTTAAAGAGATCAATGGCATGATTGAACTCAATGGCACCACTCACCAAGTTACAGGTATAAACACAAACTCTACAGTGATCGAGCACAGTGATGCTCTCTGCTCAGATATTTAACTCTGCTTGTGGATTTAGTTCTGTCTCCATACAGTTTTGCAATCGGTGATACCTCATCATTCAAGCCATTTGCTCACGGAGGAATTTTCCGCCTGGTCAAAACCCCCAAAACCTTCAACTTTGTATGTTAACACCACCTTCAGCTGGTCGGTTTATTATTGGTGGAGTATAATGATTTACTCTTTCCTCTATGGTCTGTGTAGGAGATGATGGAGCAGCAGTTATGTGACCCTCAACTCCTTACTCCAGACTTTAGTAAACCAGAGGTCAGAAAGACAGACTCTTTTATTGTTGAAGTACATTTATTATTATTGATCTGAGAATCAGTCACATTCATTGCGTTTATCCAATCAGGTCCCTCTGCAGCTCCATACAATCATGCTAGCTTTGGATGCTTTCCTGGAACAGCATGCTAGACTCCCTAACGTCGGGTAATCTCATCTTCAACTTTTCATCTTTTAGGCAGTGTCTCAAGCCTAGCAAGCTGCTTAACCAATAGAAGATCACTATTGAATAGGTTTGTCCTACATTAGGAATGGCATGAAGGTTTATTTCTATTAGTGATGCACCAACATGTCAACAACCAAAAGAGTTTCGGAAGGCCAGAATCATTGACAGGATGGAACAGTGCTTCTCCAGAAATATTTTGAATATTTTTGATGTCAGTGTCTGTTTCGTACACACCTCATCACTAAGTAGTACGACCATATGAAAGCGTTTTTTTTTTTTTTTTTTTTTGAGATCTGTTTTAGTTAAATTGTAATAATTGAAAACCATGTGTAATTATTTTAAATCATGAACCATATACGATTTAAGAACAATGTATAAACATTTTATCAAAAATTGAAGTTTTAGGTTTAGGGCCCTATCAAATCCATTTTCCCCAAAAAAATTCTGTTTTATTTTTCCCAAAATAAGGTTTAAAAATTAACATAACATGTCAAAAGCTTCCTTTAAGTTAACATTAAATTTTATCTTGAAGTGTTGTTGAGAAGACATTTGAGTTTCTATGTGTATTTCCGAAAATTGTTTGTATCAGGGATGGCCAAAAATGTGAATTTCAAATATTCTTCAAATAAAATTAAACCATCCACATTCCAATGCAAAAAAGCTGCATTTGAATTCTAGTTCTGCGTCAGCCTTCAGGCAGTGGTGCACGAAATGCGATGACGATGTAAGTGTCATTGCATTTTAATGCTTTTGTTAGCCTATCCAGTTGAACCAACTAGAGTAGGTGTTGCTACGTTGTTCATTCAATACATTGCGGAAAGCGAGAGCATCAGTGTGAAGAAGATGTTGCTTACGTCAAAACTGAAAAGAAGCGGTTCACAGAGCGCATATTTATCACATTTTCTAGAGGGACATCTATCAACATTGCACTTGCATCTCGCACAAGAGAGTGGTATGTTTAGAAAGCCATGTATAATTAATGTCAGTTCAAAAACATGTCTCAAAATTTAATGGCGGTTCATCCAACTGTATCTCATGTTTTTAAATGAAGAAAGTAGACTACTCTTTGTGATTGGTTTTTGGTCCTTTATATTAAACTATACATACACTATACATACATACATGCATAGTGCTGGGGGTTTTTTCTAACTGTTTGAGCAACTTCGAAATTCGAATTTAGTTTTTCAGTGATTATAGAAACTAGATTTTATCAAATTAAACTTGTTTATCTGACAGATGGCTCAAACTGTTTATCACCTGTGAACACCCTGAACAGTTGAAATACCCAAATTTAATTACCAAAACTTTAGAAGTATTCGTTTTTGGCCAAAATATAAAATGTTTCATAAATGTTTCTCTTTCAGTAAAAAATTCATTATGTGCATCATTTGTTTCTATTTACACAGCATTGTGCAGAATGGTCTTGTCCGCTGTAAAGTTTTAACGGTTTAATGAATGGCTTCTCATAACTGTACTTTAAATATAAATGTCAAATATTGTGTCATTTCTCATTGAGTGTGGACAGCCAAATCATCTTTCATTTCTCTCTCTCTCTCTAATTGGGACTGACACGGATGATTCAAATTGTGATGGATTATTTTTCTCTGCTTTGTGTAGTTGTTTGCAAGATGCTGAGCTGCTCCTGAAGTTCACAGAGGAGATCAGCAGAACACTTAAAAACAAAGTCAGTTTTGTACAATCTTTCACATAGTCACTTCCTGTTAAGCTCATCTTCAAACTTCCGTCTTTTAATTTAAATGTGTTTGTTATCAGGTTTGCATAAATGAGGAGCTGGTGAGGTGTGTGTCGCGCTGTGCGAGGGGATGTCTCTCTCCTCTAGCCGCAGCGGTGGGTGGTATCGCTAGTCAAGAGGTTTTAAAGGCTCTCACTGGAAAGTTTTCCCCTCTTCAACAATGGGTAAGTCAAAGCCCAGTTGTTTTTTCTTTCCTGTATGTTACCATTCAAGGGTTTGGGGATATATTTTTAAAATGAATTTATTACATTTGGAAATATAAAGCCACATAGTCATTCTAATGTGCTACCTCTGGTACCTAATTTTATAGATGCCTAATGTTTTTTGTGAAAACCATGATACAGGATTCTTTAATAAATAGAAAGTTTAAAAGAGAAGCAATTATTTATTTTATTTAAAATAGTAACAATTTAAAAGTATTTCCTGTCACTAGTGATTAGTTTAAAGCAAGTTTTAAATGCTTTCAGAAAACTGAATTTATTGACCCCAAACTTTTGAATGTTAGTGTGTGACATTGATATAAAGAGATGCTATTTATTCTTTGTTAAATGTGTTTATACAGTTTTATCTCGACGCGACAGAGGTGGTTCAGCCCCTTCAGTGTCTTCCTGCTGAAGAATTTGCCCCAAGGTGAGCTTGACGCCAAGTACTGAGCTCCACAATCTTGTTTTGTTAGTTCATATGTTACTACAGCTGTCATTTATTGTTGTAGGATGTTGTTATTTCTGTAAATCAGTGGTTCTCACCCAGGATGTCTCAGCAAACTTCCAAGAGTGCCTCAAAATTACTTAAAATAAGACAAAGCTCTAGAGAGCTCAGCACTGCGGATCATCATTTCAGATCATCATTTCTTATTATTAATTTTGATTAAACTCAGCAACTCTGTTTCTTTCTCCAATAAATAAGTTTCAGCTGGAAATATGCATTGGCCTTATTTTAAAAGTGTCATTTCTAGACCTGGCAAAGTAATATATGACCTTATATGTGATCTTATAATGACTATACAGTTTTCTCAAAAATTCAACATTTTGTGAGATTCTAAGAATTGTGAGAAAAAAGTATTTAAAAGAAGTCATCAAGTATTTACCTACAAATATCTTTGTGGCCTTGTGGTCAAAAAAGAGTTGAGGATCACTGCTTTTATAATGTTTATTTGGATGTGTGTTTGTAGGGGTGACCGGTACGATGCGTTGAGGGCTTGCATAGGAGAGTCAATGTGTTTGAAACTGCACAAGTTTCGGGTTTTTATGGTGAGTCTAAAGTATAGTTGATACGGTAGAACATGAAACGAAACGTCATTTTAAAAGTTAGTATCATACATCAAAACTTGAACCAGATCAAATGTGTGATTGAAAACATAGTATATATGTATTTGCGCTGATTCTTAATATGTGAATGTAGGTGGGCTGTGGTGCTATTGGCTGTGAGATGCTAAAGAATTTGGCACTAATGGGTGTCGGATTGAGCAGATACTCAGGAGAGGTGGGAGATAATAAATCACGACAGAACTTCTTTTTTTTTATTTTATTTTTTTAATCCTCACTGCTCCAATTCTTAAAATCCTGTTTTTATTTTTGTTTTTAGACATGCATTACTGATCCAGATTTGATTGAGAAATCCAACCTCAATAGACAGTTTCTTTTCAGACCTCAGCATATACAGGTATATTTGTTTATTTGATAGTTCTTCACTCTTTTTCATTCATGAAATACTAATCTCATGAGTTGGATTTTCACTTTTTCTCTGTTTTAATCTCTCTGTAGAGGCCAAAGAGCACTACAGCTGCAGCAGCTACATTAGAAATAAACCCAGAGATGCAAATAGATGCTCATCTGAATAAAGTGTGTCCTGCTACAGAGGATGTGTATAGTGATGCTTTCTTCTCCCATCTTAACCTTGTGGTCACCGCACTGGACAACGTGGAGGCACGGAGATATGTGGATAGGTAATTCATGACTAAATAACTGCTTTTCAGTGTATGACATGTGGGCTTCAATTCTTGAGTGGTTGTTTTGTGATCTTGCAGTCGGAGTGTATCCAATCAGAAAGCTCTGTTAGACTCTGGAACCATGGGTACAAAAGGACACACCGAGATCATCATCCCTTACCTCACCGAGTCCTACAACAGCCATGTGAGTGTGTATGTTTCTGTGCATGTGTGTGTATATAGGCTGTGTACCAGTTTACACATCTATTGTCTATGTGTTTTTTCTCATCTGTGATTGTGTTTCTTAGAGAGACCCACCGGAGGAGGAGATTCCGTTTTGCACTCTAAAATCTTTTCCTGCTGTTATTGAACACACCATACAGTGGGCCAGAGACAAGGTTGGTATTTTATTTTATTTTATTTATCACTGTACCCATTACTACTGTCAGTACCATCATATTTATTTTGTAGAATAGTTTTTATTTGATTATCACTCAAATGAGAAGTGACAATAGATAAAATATTTAATCTATGAGGCAACAGTGTGATATTTTGAAGATAAATTTAACTTTATTATAATATTTCACGTATTTTGCAAGTAGCTTTTATTCCACGGATTTACCAAACCGGATAGCATTTTGATTTAGAAGTCACCCGTTTCTGTGTAAGTTTGCAGCTATTTTGAATTTGATTGACTGCTCGCTTCCTTGAAGTGTTTTTCCAACTTTTTCTCCAAAAAGCTCAAAAATGACATTACCATCACACACAATATAGAAAATAATACACCATCACAAATACCAAATATCCACTTAAATGCTAATCAGAGACATGATCGGATCTTTATTTTAGAACATATGATGCATTTTTTATCTAGACAAGTATTAGTCAGAAGTAGCCCTAATTTAAGAATCAACCCTCATTTGTCAATCTTTTACACTCTGGATGTTTTGCATTCTGGATTTTGAAATCCTTAGTTTCTGTGTGTGTTTGCTCAGGTGATATATAGATTATATTTAAAAAATATTAAAAATGGATGCTCTGTGTTTGCATCTTTTCCTTGAATTTCCTATGTTTAGTCAACTTTTACCACAATCAGCCAAGTTGTGAATTTTATGACCACTTAAATTCCTTTTATTGAACCGTTTTTTTGTTTGTTCAGACTGCACATCTAAAAAGGATGCCACTCAGAATTAGTTTTAAAGGGACAGTTCACCCAAAAATAAAAATTTGATGTTTATTTGCTTAACCCAAGGGCATCCAAGATGCAGGTGACTTTTATTTATTGAAGTTGAACACAAACCAAGAGTTTTACAGTTTTACAGTTTGGACATTGTGTGAATCAGAGGCAAAAACTATATATCCATCCATCCATCATCTTCCGCTTATCCGGGGCCGGGTCGCGGGGGCAACAGTCTAAGCAGAGATGCCCAGACTTCCCTCTCCCTAGCCACTTCCTCCAGCTCTTCCGGGGGGACCCCGAGGCGTTCCCAGGCCAGCCGGGAGACATAGTCCCTCCAGCGTGTCCTAGGTCTTCCCCGGGGCCTCCTCCCGGTGAGACGTGCCTGGAACACCTCCCTGGGAAGGCGTCCAGGAGGCATCCGAAATAGATGCCCGAGCCACCTCAGCTGGCTCCTCTCGATGTGGAGGAGCAACGGCTCTACTCTGAGCTCCTCCCGAGTGACCGAGCTTCTCACCCTATCTCTAAGGGAGCGCCCAGCCACCCGACGGAGAAAGCTCATTTCGGCCGCCTGTATCCGGGATCTTGTCCTTTCGGTCATGACCCACAGCTCATGACCATAGGTGAGAGTAGGAACGTAGATTGACCGGTAAATCGAGAGCTTTGCCTTACAGCTCAGCTCCTTCTTCACCACGACAGACCGGTACAGCGACCGCATTACTGCAGAAGCTGCACCGATCCGTCTGTCAATCTCACGTTCCATCCTTCCCTCACTCGTGAACAAGACTCCAAGATACCTGAACTCCTCCACTTGAGGCAGGAACTCTCCACCAACCTGAAGTGGGCAATCCACCCTTTTCCGACTGAGAACCATGGCCTCGGACTTGGAGGTGCTGATTCTCATCCCAGCCGATTCACACTCGGCTGCAAACCGTCCCAATGCACACTGAAGGTCCTGGTCTGAGGATGCCAACACGACAACATCATCCGCAAAAAGCAGCGACGAAATCGTATGGTCCCCAAACCGGACACTCTCCGGCCCTTGGCTGCGCCTAGAAATTCTGTCCATAAAAATTATGAACAGAACCGGTGACAAAGGGCAGCCCTGCCGGAGTCCAACATGCACCGGGAACAGGTCTGACTTACTGCCGGCAATGCGAACCAAGCTCTTGCTCCGGTCGTACAGGGACCGAACAGCCCTAAGTAGGGAGCTGCCGACCCCATACTCCCGGAGCACCCTCCACAGGATGTCGCGAGGAACACGGTCGAATGCCTTCTCCAAGTCCACAAAACACATGTGGACTGGTTGGGCAAACTCCCATGAACCCTCCAGCACCCTGGAAAGGGTATAGAGCTGGTCCAGTGTTCCACGACCGGGACGAAAACCACACTGTTCCTCCTGGATCCGAGGTTCCACTATCGGCCGAATTCTCCTCTCCAGTACCCTGGCATAGACTTTTCCAGGGAGGCTGAGAAGTGTGATCCCCCTATAGTTGGAACACACTCTCCGGTCCCCCTTCTTGAAAAGCTCAGCCGCCATGTGTTGGAGTTTACCCCGGTGAACGAGAGGGTCGCTTCCCTGCGCCTTCGAGTCGGGGATAGGTCTCTCACTGTCGTTTGTGCCTACGGGCCGAACGGCAGTGCGGACTACCCGGCCTTCTTGGAGTCTCTGGGAGGGGTGCTGGAAAGTGCTCCGACTGGAGACTCCGTCGTTCTACTGGGGGACTTCAACGCTCACGTGGGCAGTGACAGTGACACCTGGAGGGGCGTGATTGGGAGGAACGGCCCCCCTGACCTGAATCCGAGCGGTGTTCTGTTATTGGATTTCTGTGCTAACAACGGTTTGTCCATAACGAACACCATGTTCAAGCATAAGGGTGTCCACCAGTGCACGTGGCACCAGGACACCCTTGGCCGGAGGTCGATGATCGACTTTGTGGTCGTGTCATCAGACCTTCGGCCATATGTCTTGGACACTCGGGTGAAGAGAGGGGCGGAGCTGTCAACTGATCACCACCTGGTGGTGAGTTGGATCCGATGGCGGGGGAGGAAGCTGGACAGACTCGGCAGACCCAAACGTACTGTGAGGGTCTGTTGGGAACGTTTGGCCGAGCCCCCTGTCAGAGAGATCTTCAACTCCCACCTCCGGCAGAGCTTCGACCGGATCCCGAGGGAGTCTGGAGATATTGAGTCTGAGTGGACCATGTTCTCCACCTCCATTGTCGCTGCGGCTGCTCGGAGCTGTGGCCGTAAGGTCTCCGGTGCCTGTCGAGGCGGCAATCCCCGAACCCGGTGGTGGACACCGGAAGTAAGGGATGCTGTCAAGCTGAAGAAGGAGTCCTATCGGGCCTGGATGGCTTGTGGGACTCCGGAGGCAGCTGACAGGTACCGGCAGGCCAAGCGGACTGCAGCCCGGGTAGTCGTGGAGGCAAAAACTCGGGCCTGGGAGGAGTTCGGTGAGGCCATGGAGAAGGACTATCGGTTGGCCTCGAAGAGATTCTGGCAAACTGTTCGACGCCTCAGGAGGGGGAAGCAGTGCCCTACCAACACTGTTTACAGTAGAGATGGGCACCTGTTGACCTCAACTGGGGATATCGTCGGGCGGTGGAAGGAATACTTCGAGGATCTTCTCAATCCCACCGACTTGTGTTCCGTTGAGGAAGCAGTGGCTGGGGACTCGGAGGGGCACTCGTCCATCACCCGGGCTGAAGTCATCGAGGTAGTTAAAAAGCTCCTCGGTGGCAAGGCACCGGGGGTGGACGAGATCCGCCCCGAGTACCTCAAGTCTCTGGATGTTGTGGGGCTGTCTTGGCTGGCACGCCTCTGCAACATCGCATGGCGGTTGGGGACAGTACCTCTGGATATATATAATATATAATAGCCCCCCAGCTCAAAACTATATATATATATATATATATATATATATATATATATAAATAAATACCGTTCAGTTTATTGCACAGAAGGATCGTTTTGTGTCTTTACACATCAGTGTATTATCATGAGCCACAGAGTTTAATTCTGGTTTTGTTTGTGTATGCTTTTTTTTTTTTTTATTGTATGTATTAGCTGTTATTCCCATCCACTTCCATTATATGACTGACAGACTGCAACAGTTTGTGTTAAAAATCTTGGTTTGTGTTCTACTGAAGAAACAAAACCACCTACATCTTGGATGCCCTGGGGGTAAGCAGATAAACATCACATTTGAATTTTTGGGTGAACTATCCCTTTAATAATGAAAAAAGGCCAAGTTTGTGGTTTGATTGTCTCTAGTGCTTCGAGATGTTGTAAGTGTTCTGTTTAGTGATCTTGTTTTTGTTTTGTGTAGTTTGAGAGTGCTTTCTCCCACAAACCCTCTATGTACAACATGTTCTGGCAGAGTCATTCATCAGCTCAGGATGTGTTACAGGTAAAGACATATTACCACATGCTTATCTAAACTCTGATGGACCCATGTTTGGTGTTCACCGAGCCTGGTTAGGGATCTGATTTCAATGCTTGTGTGTGCAGAGGATGATGGCCGGGGAGAGTATGGAAGGATCGTTTCAGGTCATTAAGTTGCTGAGTCGGAGACCCACTCATCTGGATCACTGTCTAGCTCTCGCTCGACTCAAGTTTGACAAGTACTTCAAAAGAAAGGTACTGGAAGGGTTGTGCGTAAATCTTTAGTAATTATATAGCAATTGTCCTGTATTAATTACCACTATAATTCAAACCCGTTAAGAGTATTTATAGAATAGTAATAATATTTTTCAATGATTTATAATATACTCAGGGGTGTTTACTATTATTTTTATTTAAAAATAAATAAATAAATAAAGTGCAATAATATTATAACTATTATTAAATCATTTTTATAGTTATATTTAATGGGTCACTAATACATTCCCCATTAAAATAAAGCATTCTTTAAAAAAAAAAAATTTTTTTAAAGTGTGACATTTTTATTTCAATATTTCAGGCATTACAACTACTGCACTCATTTCCACTGGACACACGGCTAAAAGACGGCAGTAAGTCACGCGCTTGACTCCCTCATGCAGAGATGATGTATTAAAAGCCAACAGTCTCGTCTTTGCCCCGCTGAAGTGTTTTTCCTCTGTTTTCAGGCCTGTTCTGGCAGTCTCCCAAACGGCCGCCTTCTCCCATAGAGTTTGACCTCAGTGACCCACTGTGAGTATCTGAAAAAATATTCTGTCGGTAGAATGTGCAAAGAGATATTCAGGCAAAGAAATATAAAAATGTCTTATTTTTCCTCCATCAGGCATTTCAGTTTCGTTGTCAGCGCAGCTCGCCTTTTCGCTGACATTTACAATATCTCATATTCAGAAGAGGTAAAAATAATATTTAACACACAAATCTGGGTCTTAATTTCTATTTTTTTTTTTTTTTTTTTTTTTTTTACTAAAAACAATTCTTTTTTTCTTTTCTTTTTTTTGGTGATGCTGAATAATTCTTAGAAACTTACCTACGAGGCTGTTTCAAGTGTTTTAGCTGAATTGAAGGTTCCTGAGTACAGGCCAGCTGAAAAGGTATCTGTTCTTTCCCTGCTTACGATATGTATTCAGTATTTCATTGGCAACCAATGAAAATGTAACTGAATTAACTATAAATTTAACAAAACATAATTTCGAGTTGTTTGTGAAATGTGTATCCGTACCGTTATTTTTCGTCATGCCAATTCTTTTCGCATAACTATACATAATAGAGGGTTGATGAGAATGTAAACGTAAAATAAAAATAATTGTAGAAAAAGAAACCATGTTATGAAATAATATTGAAATAATAATTTTAGATCTTTGGGGGTATTTTGAGGGAATATTTTAGTTTTTTTGGCTGAGAAAAACAGTGACAAATAGAATTGCAGTTTTATTGTATCGTGACCAGAATATTGATTTCAAATCTTACCACTAGGATTCCTGTCCTTTAGAGCCAAAGACACCATTTGATGCATTTGTTCATAGATTAAAAAAATTAGCCATACACTTAGTGGTGCTGAAATTGCAGACTTTTCTTTTAAGAAAGGAACGATTACTAAGTGTTTGTTTGTGTATTAGCATATAGAGACCGATGAGACTGTTAAGAAGCCTGATCAGTTGAAAATGACAGTGAGCAGTGAAGAGGAGAGAGAAGCAATCTCACAGCTACAGGAGGCCATCAACTCTAACTTTGTAACACCAGGTGTGATGATCCACATCCACTCATATAGAACACATAACAGCTGTATGAGCTCAACTATGTCTAACCGTTTTCATACACTTTATTTTCCTCTGTCTGTTTCTTTTGTATTTAGAGAGGCTACACATGACTCCACTTTTCTTTGAAAAGGATGATGACACAAACGGACACATGGATTTCGTAGCATCGGCGTCAGCTCTGCGAGCTCAAATGTACGCCATTGAGGCCGCAGACAGACTGCAAACCAAACGAATTGCGGGTAAAATCATCCCTGCTATCGCCACATCTACAGCTGCTGTTGCAGGACTGGTGAGAGAAACAATCCTGTTCAGAGAAATCCTTTTCTATGGCAATTCCTATTGTTTTCAGTCCATCGCATTGGTTTTTATTTTATTATATTTTCTTTAGGTGTCATTGGAGTTGATTAAAGTGGCTGGTGGTTATGGATTTGAGTTATTTAAAAACTGTTTCTTCAACCTGGCCATTCCAGTCATGGTGCTCACAGAAACAGCTCAGGTCAAGAGAACCCAGATCAGGTAACGGCAACACTCGTGCACCAATTGGCACTAGTAAGAATGAAAAATAGTGTGTTTCTTTTCTTGGAATAATTTGGTCCTTTTGTTTTGACCAGAGATGACATCTCCTTTTCTATCTGGGATCGCTGGACCATCTTTGGTCACGAGGACTTCACCTTGTCTGATTTCATGAGCGCAGTAAGGGTGTGTAGCATTTGAGCTTGCAGATCAGTGATGTGAGGTGTGCTTTAGCCATCAGAGACCAACTGCACTAAAGAAAAACACAGATATTGATTAAAACAGCTGCTTATTCTCTGAATGTATAATAGCAGCAAGTTTGGAAGAGAAATGTAAAAAAAAAATTAAATCAAGCAAATTTAGGTGTCGGCAAAACTCTTTTAAACTGATAATATTAAGAAATTTTACTTGAGCACCAAATCAGCATTGATTGGTTTCTGAAGGATCATGTGACACAAGACTAGAGTAGTGACTGCTTCAGAATTTTCATCTCAGGAAAGTTTTAAAATGGTTAAAATAGAATTTAACTTTTTTTTTTTATTTCACTATTTGTTCTGTGTTTTTGCCTTTTAATTTTTTTTAAACATTTAACCCTTACCAGTCTCAAAATTCTGAATGGTAATGTACCTGAACATGTTAATTATCGTTTATTTATTTTTAAACCAGTGGCCTTCCTAAAAACAAGTTTAAGATATGTTACAAATATTTTAGCATTAGTTGAGAATGACTGAATTGTCCCACATTACATGGTAATTAGCTTTATGCTCAATTTCAGGAGGAGTATGGAATTGAGCCCACCATGGTTGTTCACGGAGTGAAAATGCTGTATGTGCCGGTTATGCCAGGTCATAACAAGAGACTCAAGCTGACGTAAGGCCCAGCAGTAAAGTGAACCGATCTTTAAAGCTGTGTCATTCCTCTGTGATCCAACATGATTGCAAAAATAATAACATGCTTTAGCTTTAATATAAAATGGCCTTTTTGGTTCTCTTATGCATTTCCATGACTGTACCCTTTTTCTCTTCTTACAGAATGCATAAACTGATTAAACCCTCAGCAGGCAGAAAGTATGTTGATCTTACCGTATCATTTGCCCCCGAGGTGGATGGCGACGAAGACCTGCCCGGTCCCCCAGTGCGCTATTACTTCAGTCGAGACAGCAAGAGCGGAGAGAAGGCCTGATGCACACACTCACTCTCTCTCTCCCCTTTCTTGCCCTGTGGACCACAAGTCGAGTAGCACTTGATTTGACTCATTGTACATAGTGAATTTTTGTTTTCTACCGGTTTATTATTTTATTGCCCAGCAATGTCTGTGCAGATGCCTTAAGATAATTATATTGTGTTTCAATGTGACTATAATAATGATTATAATATTAATACTCCAAGTAAAACAAAAAGAAAGTGTTTACATGACTTCCCCAGGGCTTATTATTGTAGTTTAGTCTCCTAAACTGGGAGAGGACTAGGTAAAAGTCAAAAGAGGGCTTGTAAGAGATGAACATTGCTCACGAATCAGCAGTAATTTATTTGCACACGTTTTGGAAGGATATTGCAGAAAAGTTGTCACTGTAAGCAACACAAACGCCAAAGATTTTGCATCTGGTTTAAAATGTTTATCATCTGCATTCAGCGAGCCGTCACATTTCTCTGAATGTGGCTGTCAGGTCCTTTACGATCTTAGGTTTCATTGAAGAAAATTGCATTTTAAAATGGCAGTTCAAAATGCATTCTTGCTAGTGACACTAGGGGGCACTATAGTTAACAGTATCCTTCTACCCATCTGCTACTATTAACTGCTTGATCCATGCTGAGATCCATGAGTGAAGAGGCTTAAAGGATGAGACAGTGATATAGGCATCATCCCATACGTGAAGGTATATTCATATCACTGAGTCTAACCTGCATGCTGACATCAAAACCAGGATTTTCACAAGTTCCTTGCTGCATTTGCAGTCTTGCTGATGTCATTGACTCATCCTAAAGTGGCCTTTAGGCAACAGGCTGTTGGTAAGCACATATTTGATTAGCAGTAGTGATCAGAAGTTACATACACACACAACCTTATGTAATACTAAGCTTTGTGCTTACAGTGGACGTGTTGGAATGCACACTGAGCCGGAAAAACACAGAAAAGGTTTCTAGTTTGATCCCTTTAAAATGGCAACGATTCCCTCTCATGATGTCAAGCATTTACAGTTTATAGGAAAATTATATCTGATGATATCTAAAGGAGCTAAACCAGTGATTGGAAAATATGATGTCGTTGTGACTACAGTATTCAACAGAAATCCTAATAAAAACTTAAGTTAGAATTCATTTACCTTTTTTTCCTCTCCTTGTTCCAACAAGAAGGCAGTTTGTTGTAGTGTGCGGAAAGTGTATAACTCTGACATATAATATATACACCACTGTTCGAACATTTGGGGGTAGTGAGGTTTATTTGGAAATAAATTAATAGTTTTATTCAGCAAAGATGTGTTAAATCAACAGCAAAAACATTTATAATGTTACAAAATATTTCAATTAAAATTAAGTTTCAATTCATCAGAGAATCCTGGGGAGAAATTGATCACAATTTAACTTTTGAATGGTAATGTGTATTTAATTTAATTAATGCTGATATGCTCTTTTTTTATTGTTATGTTTTATATTGTGAATAAGTTATATAACCCTGTGACTGGAAGTTTGGATCTATAAAAGTGTTTGATTCGTGGCACTGCTCTCTCCATAGAACACATGAAACAACTCGCCTGTGTCTGTTCTTGGCACGGGTGCTGCTTTGAGGAGTGGAGATCGACCTCTGGGTCACTTGGGACAGCATGTCTGAGCGTGTGCTTTCAGGACACATATGCCTTCTGTTGTTTCACGCAGCCACTTCAACAAATTCTCATACATGGGTTGGGTTAAAAACAATATGAAATGCCTTTATATCTATTTAATACATCACACACAAAAAGAAAAGGTCTGTATCGAGTGTAAATTACATAAAGTTCAGATAGAGGAGGAGGCCTCAGGAATTCAATTTACCCTGGAGTGTTAAATGAACTGCCTGCTGCAGTCTGCTGGGTCAGAGTTCACACCAAAAGTCTGCACCCTCCCCCTATCCCCCCCGCCCCCCATACACACAGCCAAAGACATTTATGAGCACAGATGGTTAATGGCTATCTTGTTTAACATGAATGGCTACAAACTTCTCGTTCTCCTCCTATGTCGTCGCCTCCCAATAAAGATAGTGTAACAGTATAATATAACAGTCTAGACACTGGACAGCTGCTAGCTCCTGAACCCTCGTCTTATCCAAACTCATTAAAGTTATGGGATCTTTTCTGAAATCCATTCATTAATTAGACCTAAGTTAAACAAAGATCTTTTTTTTTTTTTTTTTTTTTTTTACCTTTATGGAATTTTTATTTAATTGCAGTTTACCAAGTTTTTAACTGCACCATTAAACTATCTTTCAAAATGAAAAATCTTTCTGAGTGCATGTTGACATAGTATTTATTATGAGATTTGAATTATTGTTTCTGAAAGCTTCTGTTTTCAGCGGTACATTAGCTCCAGTTTAATCCTAATTTAAATTGATTAAGGTTCTCTCTCTCCAAACTTTCCGTCACGCTCTCTCTTCTCTCCGGGAATGTGTTTCCTGTGGTCCGCTCGCTGATTGGTCCGCTGTCTTCCGGGGAGACGCGGATTGGAAGCCTGCGCTCGACATCTGGAAGGGAGGAGAGCAGTGATGGGAAGTCCGACTCATTTCTGCGAATCGGTTCTTTCGAACAGTTTGTTTGTCAATGAGCCGCTCAAAAATAACTCGCTGGTTCTTCTACATCATCGCCTTATCTTACATCTCGGCACGACATATTATTTGCTATACATGTTTAATAATATATTGCTTCCAGTAAGCTATAAATTGCAAAGTTTAAAGACTGCAACTACTCCTTTTGTGATCATTTAGAAATACAGTTTAATAATATTATGTAATTGTGTTTTGCATTGAGCTTTCTAATTTGATAAAAATAATTTAATGTATTTGCTATACAATTTGTTTTGTGTTTAGTCTTTGAAAAGCATTTAGAGCATTATCCCACGAATATTACTATTATTACTATTCCTTGCAAAAATAAATAAATCATAAATGTACATTTATATATAAAAAGAGAAAATGAACACAAAAGAAATTTCATTGTGTAAATTTGAATTATTCAGAGAACCTACCAAAGTTTTATAATGTGTTTTATTTAATTTCATAATTCAATAAAACCCTATAAGAATACAGTGGGGTAAATATTTATTTGATCCCCTGCTGATTTTATAAGTTTGCCCACTGACAAAGAAATAAAGGTTCTGTAATTTGTATAGTAGGTTAATTTGAATAGACAGAGAAAGAGCTGTTGTCAGATGAGACCAAAATTGAGCTCTTTGGCATTAACTTGACTTGCTTTGTTTAGAAGGAAAGAAATCCAGACTATGACCCAAAGAACCCCATCCCTACAGTCAAGCACAGCGGTAGAAACATTATGCTTTGGGGCTGTTTTTCTGCTAAGGGTACAGGGTGACTTTGCCGCATTAAGGGGTAAATGGACAGGGCCATGTACTATAACATACCACCAAGGCAACAAAAGGGTGGCTCAAGAGGAAGCACATTAAGGTCATGGAGACCTTGGAGTCTCCAGACCTCAGTCCTATAGAAGATCATAAGAAAATCTGTGGAGGGAGCTAAAACTTTGAGTTTCTAAACGACAGCCAAGAAACCTTAAGGATTTAGAAAGGATCTGTAAAGAAGAATGGACCAAAATCCCTCCGTCCTGTATCAAATAATTATTTTACCCACTGTATGTTGCTTATTGTCTTTTTTTTCTGAATGCTTTATATATCCTGGTTGCAAAAAGGGGCATATATTGCCTTTTGTTTTTTTATTAAAAAGGATGTTTATTGTAGGCCTAGTTTATGTTACCACAGTTAAACTCGTTTGCAGTCATTTACAAGCTCATAAAAACAAAAAACAAAAGTTTTTGGATGTATAAATGAAATGTTCCACTCCCTGTTGGTTTTCGGCTCTTCATGAACCGTGAATGCCCAGCTGAAGGTTCTCAATGAACTGTTGTTGACTCAAGAACCACACGGACTGATTTTTCGTGAACGAATCATCCAGAAAGACCTTGCGAACCGGTCAACTCATTCAAAAGATTCGACTCGAATGAACGACTCGTTCGAGAATCTAGAGGAGAACAGACGAGAGAGGTAAAGAAGAAAAAAGGAGGAGAACGGGAGAGGGTGCTGAAATCTGAGGTGAGTGATGTGCTATGCCAGAACATTTAACCTGGACATAAGAGCAGCTGATTTACGATTCGAGAAGATTCAATTCTTTCCGTTTGCCACTTTTGTTGGAAATGGCTTTGAAAGGTTGGTTAAATGAAGTTGTAGACGTGCTTCGCACAAACAGCGCGAGCAGAAGGCGGACAGACGCCTCCTCGGCAGATGGGCTTCTGAATAACTGTTTCCAATATGATCGTTACATTATGCGAAGGCTCGAGCTTTGCCACAGTAACAAACACGTTATCGCTTGATTCACAGTAGTGATATGACGCGCATTTGCTGCTGTTAAATCCAGTCCGTTTCAGTTGCGACGGAATGGTGTAAACGGGGGTCGCAGCCCTGTTTCTGAATGTCGCTCGACTTAACCGCTCTCTTTATGCTTCGCTGTTGATCCTTCAGTTTTACAATTAATGCCACTTAAAGATTAAGATGTGTGGTATTTAATAAGTGCCATTTGGGAGGTTTATTTCGCCACAGCTATTTTTACGCGCCTCGCCCCTCGGGTCTATGGCAGGCTCCGGCCCCTGTTCAAGGCCAGGCCAATGGAAAAGTCAAAGCAGATGGAATCGATAGTCTCTCATACAGTGTTGAGGCAAACGTGCTTGTTTAAGTTAAAGCACCCAACATGTGTGTTTGAAACAATCGTTAGTATGACTATAGGCCTGTGTCTGCTGTAGGTGCGCGTCGCGTCGCGTCGCAGTGGCGATCTCTCGTCTTGTTTCATGACGCCCGTTCTGCTCCAAGAGAAGACATGTCCTCCATAAGACCATTTCACATTCTCCGCTGCTTCCAGCCGTGCGCAGAACCACAACAGCCAGTTATACTGT
Organism: Carassius gibelio; assembly: GCF_023724105.1. Classification (NCBI taxonomy): domain Eukaryota; kingdom Metazoa; phylum Chordata; class Actinopteri; order Cypriniformes; family Cyprinidae; genus Carassius; species Carassius gibelio. Next base: position 12,643,046 of record NC_068396.1, read on the forward strand.
AGAAATCTTTCACAGTAAGGCGTTTTTGATCACTAGCTGTCCTATAATTCATGGATGAAATGCAGAAGGCATGTGCAACATTGAGAGCAGCTTTGGGAATTGTTGTCATTTCAGAGCTGGTTGCTGGATTTCTGGAAAGAAGTGTTGTTGCCAGATGAAATGGTGGTGGTGGTTGTAAGAACGATCTTGTTTGTTTATGATGTTGCTAGTTTGTAAACTATATGTGGTCATTTCCACTTACAGTAGTTGCATCCCTGGGCCTTCCACTGTAATCCACAAGAGATGTGGGGTGTGATGGGTGCAATTGCTTCATGGGTTTGACTCTCTCAACACATTGCTGAACTGTTTATAAGCTGTAGAGTTGGGCATGAATAAAAATTATAAAAAATCTGATACAGAATTGTATAAAATAAATGCTATTAAAACATTCATATTAATAATATATAAAACTGTAAGGCCCCAGTGAAAAATGTTGTAAGCTATCTAACATATTTATTACTATTAAATTTCATAAAGTAATAAAGGCATTATAACAGTCATATAAATATGAATTGAGCAATTATACCAGTTTTTCTGAAGAGACACAATCACGTTATGTGATGATGTTTTTAGTTTAGGTTTTTTATTTGAAAGGTTTCATGATGATCTAACCCTAAAAAATATCCTATTAATAAGTATTACGTGGTTTGTATGAAATAAAAACTAAATCTGTTTTATGTTGAAGAACTATGCATACATTATCTCTAATAGTGGATAGAAAAAAGAAAAACTGTCATCTTAATATAGGATATGTATTCTCTAGATAATATTTCAATCATATTCTTTGGCTTTAGTACCATCACAACATAAAAGTCAGTTATTTAATTTTGGAAACAACATATTATCTTTATAGCAAACTTTTTTTTTTCACAGAGTCTACATAAAAATATATACATTGATTTTTAGGAAAGGGGCTAACTGCAGGAGGACAGTAATATGAAAATCCCTGATTTAGCCTATATGATAATCTCAGTTATGTTTCTGGTTGGTTTTAATATGTTTAGAATATATGGTCTGAAACTTTTGGACCCCACAGTAGTTGTCCCATATATATCTATAAAAGAGTATAAAAATTGTTACTTTATGCCATATCTTAGATAATCTAATCTAAGATTTTGAATCATATTGTATTCATAAAAACTGTGAGCTCATAGTATAATGGAGAAAATCTAAGTGTAAACCTCTGTCTTTTTCAGTGGCTCTCGTCTTTTTTTAAACCCAATACTTGATCTTCTAAAGTTGACTTTTATCCCTTCACTTCGTGCCTGTCTGTCGTGCAACAGCAGCTCAGTTCAGTAGGGTATAGTGAAAATATATCCTTGTTAAGGATTCAGATTTCCTTGGGCTCTGGTTGGGATAAGGTCACTGCTTTAGGAACGAGAGCCTTCTGGAATGTTTTGCTGAAGGCTGTTGTTGTCATAAAGTCTTATTTTCAGAGTCAGTGCTCAATGTTAGTTATAACATTCATCATGGGTCATATTTTGGCCAAATGTTAGCACAAAGCCATGCCATATTATTGTGTTTCTCAGTGCACACTTTGCCAGCCTGCCAGGTCAGTATGACAGTATGACCCATTTTACAATTTGAATGTAGACTATTTAACATTTAAGTAATTTCTTGGTGCACAATTCCTATACACTCAAGAGTATTTGCAGAAACATTTAAAAATTAAAATGTAAGATCAAATACATTTAGTGCTTGATAAATCTTCAAATCGCTTCCTGTGATGTAGACTCTCTCTACTGTATTGCCTTTAACAGTGCTGACTATTGCCGAATCTCATATTTTATAGATCAATGTTTCCATGTTCAAGATCTTTCTGTCTTTTTCAGACTTTCAAAATGAAGGCCTGCTAATATTTTGTAACAATTTTCGAGATTAAAAGCAAACTAAGCTCTGTCATCTTCCTTCGTAAATGCATTAGTGTAAACATAACTTTTGCCCATTTTATAAACAAAGGAGCCAATTATTTTCTGTTGGCACAGATGCTATAGATATCATGTGTTAAACCTGGAACATTCCTTCATATGATACTGCAGCTGTCAAAGTGTTTATACGGCTCAGCCTGCAAATTTCCATTTTTACATTACTTTAGATTTTTTGATTGCATGGCCCAACAATAGATTTTTATTTGCACTTCCCATATTTTCACTTGCATATTCGAACCGGGCCTTGGAATGTATGACTGATATTTTCTTATTCTGTTTTTGTATATGTGTTTGTATAGTTTTTGTGAAGGAAATATAAAAGAGTAAACTCTAAAAGCTTAAAATATATTAGGCCAGATATTAATTATTTTTTCGCCCATTTTATCTATCTATTTATTCTGCGCACGTTCTTATAGCATTGCTCTGGAACACACACAGACATACACATCACCAGCAGCAGACTGGAGAGATATGACTTTGTCAGTGTATTGGTAACCATCTTCATACAGGATCTGGTATCCTTGTTGAAGCCAGTGTGTTTTTTTTAGGTAAGCGATGTGATGTCACTGCTAATAGCAGCGTCCTCTGGGCACACTCTCTCTTTGTGTGTGTGTGTGTGTGTGTGTTGGTTTTCTATTCCAGCAGGCTGCTGCACTATGTCTCTGTCTCCCTCTTTAAGGGTCTGGACTTGCTGACTGAGGAAAAAGTGAGTCAGAAGGGGATAGAGAGAGAGGGGGGCCGAGAGGGTGGTGCTATGGAGAAGCTGCAGCTGATGGCTGAGAGGGGGGTGAATGTAGTACAGGGGTACATCTGCACCGTTGGGTTATTGCTCTGTTATATTGTTTTACGGGAAGGTGCTTTTACTGCAGGCATTGAGCTTCAGCCTGCTGAAGTGTTCTTTTAAGATTACATGATTATGGGAAACTAAATGAAGGCTGTAAACTTAGAGTTTGCAGGCTACATTTTTGCTGTGAAGCTGACGTAGCCAAAGGCTGCTTTGAAACAACTTCATTTTGGTCAAATTAAACATTTAGCAGCCAAATGAATTTTTAGCTGACAAACTACAATCACTACAAATCGCTGTTGCATATATGTGTACATATCTTAAATCATTTCTGTTTCATTTAGAATCAGACAAAACGTAAAAATAATTTGATTTCAGTAATGAAGCAACACACTCTCATGGTATCTTGTAACTATGTAATATTTTCCGATCCTGCCCCCCCCCCCCCCACCCATCTCATAATTTTTTGTTCCCTCTCTAATAGTACTATTTAAATAAATGTAAAAACACCAAAACATACATAAAATATTGACTGGATTGTGGTGCAATTTATGGAGCAAATATACCCATTTAATGTGTCTGGTTGTGTATTTGTCCCTTCTGTGCAATCAGCATATGTGGCATTGTGTTGTTTACTGAATGAAAGTTTGGATCATATCCTAGAAATGAGGCTGCGTGCATCACCCGCCGTCTGATTCTCCAATGACTGAGTCAATAAAGCTTACGACCGAAAATCAGCTTAAAAACTGTCTAGTGGGACGCTGGCCTCAGACTAACTTTAGAGAACTGAGAAGGGGGAGCAGCCAGACTCATCATTCATCCTTAATCAGTCCTGCTTTCCACAGAAGGGGGTGTAAGATCATGCCACGATCCCACTGTCATTTTTAATGTGTGTGTGTGTGTGTGTGTGTGTGTGTGTGTGTGTGTGTGTGTGTGTGTGTGTGTAACTTTATCACACTACTCTCATCTGACCAATAGTTGCCTTGGGCTTGACTCAGGATTATGAAAGTGCTGTTTCATTCCCACTATGTGCATATGTCCCAATCCCTCTTTTCCATCCTGGCCTAACAATAGGAGGCTTGTATTTTCATTTCTTGCTCCCTATTATCTCCCTTTCTTTTTTCCTCTCTGTTGGGAGCCGACAGCTGTGTGGTCTATTTTCATGAAGAAAGATAAACTGTCTTTCACGTGGGTGAAAATATATGGATCTGCTCCTCACCATTTACACCAAGTTTGTATGTATGAGTTGGATTGAGGTATTTGAATGACATTAAACAGAAAAATGCTTTTTTGCATGGTAATTCAATTCTCCGGTCGCTTGAAATGAAAGGTCACTATTATTGACAAGCCTGACATCACTTCCTATTTCCTGTGGATGTTTTCACAGAGCCTGAGTACACACTCACTCACATTCCTCTGTGTGTTTGCTCAGAGTGATTGTGTATTGGCATGTCAGTGGAAAGCCAGTCAGACTTATGCGTCTTCATGCTTTTCTGAGACATGCAAACATATTTATGCTGTTTTTTCTGAATGAATTTTTATTTTATTCTGTCTGGCTCTCCTTGCTCGGCCTTCCATCTGTGCAGTACCGAAATGAATTCGTGTCAGGCTTGTCTGGCTCCGAGACGTAAAACGCACAAACACAGGAGCTGCACATTAACCTTCTAGAAAGTTCCTCTGCCTATTCAATCTCCTCCTGTCTACGAACTCTGTCGACGTCCATCTTGTTTCTTTTTTTTACTGACAGAATGATGAGGTGAGATGTAGGTTACATATGCACATGAAAGTAAATGTACAATTCCAGTATTTCTAGCTGTGTGTGTATATGTTTTGTCAAGGCTGCATGTCAGGTGCAGATGGTAATTTTTATGCTAATTTTCATGCCTCAAAGCAGTGTGCTCTCAAAGCTGACAGGTCCAAAGGTATGAGTGTATGTGCGTGAATGTTTCACATCGGTCATGTCAGCTGCTGTAATTTCATATTCACCTATCATGCCAAAAGCAAACAGATCACTGAATTATCAAGATGTTTTATTAATGCTGGGTGGATTGCAGTTGCTAGGGTGTTCTGGGTAGCTGCCGGTTACTTCAGTCAAAAGATCCAAAATGAACAGATTAAAACAGGTATTTGTTGTTTCATTGAATACTTTAATAAAAAAAAAAAAAAAAAAAAAAAACAACAACTTGGATTTGTTAAAATCCCAAACCCTTAAATATTGAGCAATCGTGAGCAATGTCATTGTTATTTCAGTGATGGAATTAAACGACTTTTGCAATCTGGGAAATTCCTATACAGTGATCTAATTTGCTGCTTAACTACCATAATATGATGGATCATTGGAGACATTAACTGGAGATATGGTTTCTAAAACTAATGTGATGTTGAGTATTTACAAGTTTGTGATTTTTACTGTTTTGTCTTGCTTTTCAAAGAAAAAAAACAATTACAAAGCAACAATTTAAAAATACTTATATAACTGTGAACATTTAAAAAAAAAAGTTTTTACATTCTAGCAGACATTATACCAAAGCACAATTTAACTTAAAATTCATAAGTTAATAAAATATAATTATTTGGCCATTTTTGAGACCCCCTTCATGAATCAGGAATACATTTTTTTACTGTAAAAATAAATGCACTATTGATGAGCAGAAGAGACTTCTTTTTAAACATTAGAGAATATTACAGATCTCAATTTGAACACTATGTGTGATACAGTACTATTGAACACTATTGATAGAGCTGTTGTCATTATTCATGACTTGCTATTTTGTTTTATTTTACAGAACAACATTAACTACAAATTAATTACTGTAGTCTACAGAAATGTGCTATTACGTAGTAAAAACTACAGTATTAACATTTATAAACGTTGAGGAGTTCTTGCTTCTTCTTATCTTTTATTTTGGAGGAAACCTGCAGGAAGTCCTTAGTGCTTCTTTTTGTTGACAACAGCAAATTTATTTTATAGATGATTCTCCTTACGAATTTGAGAAGATTTTGTCACACGTATCACATTTTCACATCCATGCCTTGTAAAAATTAATACAAATGTTACTAAGCAACTGACGAGTAAGACTGTTTCAGTGCAGATTGTCCTCTCACTGAACCCAGGCTAACAAGCAGGTGCCGCGAGTTGTTCATCGCTGTCAGTATACATGCAATTCATGTGTGTATCAGAAAACAAAACCTTCGGAAGTTTATTTTTCTAATTGTTTAAAGCCATTTCGCAATTTCAGTCACAGTAACCATCAACAACCACCCCTTCCTCTTCTCATCAGAGACATGAGATGCAGTACTAAACAGTCTTTTGCTGTCAGTGCTTGTAATTATTTTTGCATCTTCCTCAGACACCTTGAAATGCTTCCACACTTATTTGGCCGAACATAGAAAGATAATTTTTTGCTATTTTCGGCCCAATCATTTTGTTTGTGGAACATTTGTTTCATCCCTAGTTCCAACCATACAGCTTTGCAATGCTCTTTGCAAATGTGCATTGGAAGTTTCATTGTGAGAACACTGAATCATTGAGCTAGCCTATGTTGCTAATGACAAAACATGCGACTGTAGTTGGATGACTATGCTTTTGAGAAGCACACCCCTGGGTAGTTGGTGTACCACACTCCCTCTTTGTATAATCTACAGAGTGGTCTAAAAATCTGTTGACCAAAGGCCTGTTAAACTGCAGATTGCTGGTTTTAATGGGTATTAGCACAAATACAGATTGCTACACAATCTGATCAGGAGTTACAGTTTTTCACAGAACTGAAATAGAGAGAGAAGGAGAGATAAGCCCTGTGTAAGCTGTTTTATGTAATATCGAGACTGCTGTGATTTGTCAATGTTTAGTTTTAAATTTATGTGTACAGGTCAACACACAGTTTTGCAGTTATTTTAAATGTTTTTCAGAGGAAATGCTGGGAACAATGGACTCATCCTGCTTGCTATTATAGAACATGCCTATTTCTACACCCCATCCACACACACACACACTAGCCAGCTCTTTTTTGTTCTCACACTCTGTGTTGTGTCTAGCTGAAGTTCCTTTCAACTTGCTTGTTGTGTGTGAGGATAAGGAGGTGTGTGTTGATGTTGCTATAATGGCTTGTAAGTCATGTTTATTGTGAGCCATCCGCTCCATTCATTGTTCTGGGATCTGTCTTGAGGTCAGCATCCTGCAACTATATTTCTGAAGGGGCTTTAGGTGTGTAAGAAAGCAACAGTACAAAAAAAAAAAACACTTAAGAATCTGAATCAGAATCAAAATCAGAATGAGCTTTATTGCCAGATATGTTTACACATACAAGGAAATTGTTTTCTTTTGCAGTGCAACAGAATGACAGCGACAGAACGAAAACACAGTAAAGAAAAAAATAACAAGTAAATAAGGAATAGCAATATACAAATTTACAATTGTATATGAAGGTATATTCCAATAGACAGTTTTGTATTTACAGGTAAATTATTAGCAAATTTGAAGTGTAGACTAAGTGTGTGTGTTAGATAAATAAGTTTATGAGTATATAAATAGTGTTGTGTTTTCCAGAGTTATTGTCAAATGTTTATGAGATGGATTGCCTGAGGAAAGAAACTGTTCCTGTGTCTGGTCGTTCTGGTGCTCAGAGCTCTGTAGCGTTGACCAGATGGCAACAGTTCAAAGAGGGAGTTTGCTGGATGTCATAGTTCAGCGGTGCCTGGGGCAGAAGAGGGAGCGAGTTCAGCTTCATTACAGCCTGATGGATGAAGCTGTCCTTCAATCTGCTGGTCCTGGCCTGGAGACTCCGCAATCTCCTCCCTGATAGCAGCAGACTGAAGAAGCTGTGTGATGGGTGAGTGGGATCACCTGGATGCAAAGGGCTTTACGTGTGAGACGGGTTCCATAAATGTCCTGGAGGGAGGGAAGAGAGACACCAATGATCTTCTCAGCTGCTCTCACTATGCGTTGCACTATACCACACAGTGATGTAGCTCGACAAAGGATGCTCTCGATGGTGCCTCTGTAGAAGGTGTACATGATGTGGGGCGGGGCTCTGGCTCTCCTCAGTTTGCGGAGGAAGTAGAGACGCTACTGTGATTTCTTGGCCAGTGCTGCTGTGTTGTTGGTCCAGGAGAGGTCCTCTGTGATGTGCACACCCAGGAACTTGGTGCTGCTCACTCTCTCCATGGTCACACCGTTGATGGTCAGAGGAATGTGCTGAGTGTGTGCTCTCCTGAAGTCAACAACAATCTCCTTCGTCTTCTCCACGTTCAGAGAGAGATTGTTGTCACTGCTCCATCCGGCCAGGCAGCTCACATCGCTCCTGTAGTTTGTCTCATCTTTGTTGCTAATCAGACCCACCACAGTTGTGTCATCCGCAAACTTAATGAAGAGGTTGGAGATGTGTGACGGTGTACAGTCATGGGTCAGCAGAGTGAAGAGGAGGGGGCTCAACACACATCCTTGGGGGGCCCCAGTGTTCAGTGTGATGGTGCTGGATGTGTTGCTGCCGACCCGTATTGCCTGAGGTCTTCCAGTAAGAAAGTCCAACAGCCAGCTGCACAGCGAAGTGTTGAGACCAAGCTGGACCAGTTTGTAAATGAGCTGTTGAGGGATGATTGTGTTGAATGCTGAACTGAAGTCTATGAACAGCATTCTGACAAGTTTTTTTTCTCTATATGTGTGAGTGCTGAGTGGACCGCAGTGGAGATGCCATCATTGGTCGACCAGTTGGACCCATATGCAAACTGGAATGGGTCCAGGGAGGGGGGGGGGGGGCACACTTGATGTGGTGCATGACTAGCCGTTCAAAGCACTTCATGAGGATGGGAGTATAAGTACAACAGGACAGTAGTCATTGAAGCAGGATCGAGATGGCTTGATGGTGGTAGTTTTGAAACATGTGGGAACAACAGCTTGACTAAGTGAGATGTTGAAAATGTCTTTGAAGACATCAGTGAGTCTCTCAGTACAAGCCCAGGGATGTTGTCAGGACCCGGTGCTTTGCGTACATTGATCCTGCTGAAGGATCTCCTCACTCTGTCTGGGGTCAGCGTCATCACCTGGTCACTGGGAGGAGGTGGAGTCTTCTGTACAGTGGTGCTGTTTTGTTGCTCAAAGCGAGCGAAGAAGGTGTTTAGCTCATTCAGCAGAGAGATGTTGCTGTCACAGGTCCGTGGTGGGGGCTTGTAGTCCATAATGGTCTGTATCCCCTGCCACAGGCTCCTAGTGTCTCTGCTGTTGCTGAATTGATGGGCTATCCTCCTGGAGTGATGTCTCTTAGCGTCTCTGATGCCGCGGGACAGGTTGGCCCTGGCTGTTCTCAGGCCCACCTCATCTCCAGCTCTGAATGCAGCGTTCTGCGTCTTCAGAAGTCTGTAGACCTCCCCTGTCATCCATGGCCCGGACAGTGACTGTTACATCATCAATACACTTGTTGATGTAGGCAGTGACAGTCTCTGAGTACTCCTTGAGGCCATTGGTGTTATTGTATGTGGCAGCTTGCTTAAACATATTCCAGTCAGTTGTGTTTAAGCAGTCTTGAAGAGCCTCTGACGATCCTTCCGGCCACACTTGAATCTGTTTTGAAACTGGTTTGCTGACTTTAATGAGCGGCCTGTATGCAGGCATTAGCATGACAGTGATGTGGTCTGAGGCCCCGAGGTGGGGCAAGGGGAGGGCTTTGTGAGCTCCTCTCTGTGTGTTGTAAACAAAGTCTAAAATGTTATTACCTTGAGTTGAAAAGTAAATGTGTTGGTGTATTTTGGAAACACACTCCTGTGGCAGGTTAAACTTTCTCAGCTGGTGAAGGAAGTATAACCTTCTTAACAATGGCGTCAATGTGAATGTCCCACTTCAGGTCCAGGGAGATAGTGGTGCCCAGGAACCTTCATGACTCCACTGCAGTCACAGTGCTGTTCATGATGGTGAGTGGGGTGAGTGCAGGGGGGTTTCTTCTGAAGTCCACAATTATCTCCACAGTTTTGAGTGTGTTAAGCTCCAGGTTGTCATTTTTGCATGTATTTAACCGTATTATTATTTATTCATAAAAACATGAATAAATCTAATCAACTTAAATAAATCAAGGATGTCCCATTTTGCAAAAGTTACAGGATTTACTGATTTGCACGAGAATTCATTTTTTTTGTATGAACGAAAGCGCACCGCTGGAAAGGGGGTGGAATGGGACGCAATAATAATTTTCTCTTGATTATTGTATTTTCATAATCGTTGGTGGCCAAAATTGAAATCGAAACTAAATTTGTATTAATTGCACAGCCCTAAATGTTGTGCTTTTGAATTTTTCATTCAACAAAATGTTTAATGAAAAGTATCACAGTTTACGCTAAAATATTATTATTATTACAACTGTTTTAAACATTGATAATAATAATAAATGTTTCATGAGTACCATATAAGTAGATTGATTTCTGAAAGATCATGTGACACAGAAGACTGGTGTAATGACAGCTTTGACAGAAATTCAGCTTTGCCATCATAGGAATACAATGTGAATGTGAAAATGTAAGTAATATTATTATATATATTTTTTAATATATTAAACTTAAAAAATGTTTTGTTGTGTTTTTGATTAAATAACAAATGCAGTCTTGGTGAGCACTAGAGACTTCTTTCAAAAAAGGCCCCAGTCTGTTTGGACATTTAGAGTTTGCCTTTGAATATATTTACATAAAGAAAGTATGTTGGCCAAGTCTAATACTCAGCTCAGTGCACTTCTTCTTGCGGCTAATGAAAATGTTGTTAAAACGAACTTAAAAAGAAAACAAGATCACTGCTTTAGCTTGAGTAGTGGTAGAAGTGACTCTTTGGGATATTGAGTTTCTATTGAGTATGAGTTGGCTTTGAATATGACATACAAAGATCATGACATCACTATGGAATGTCACCTCCATCATTCATGACATCACTGAAACATTATCCATGTGCTGTGGGGCTGTAATAGTTGCATGTTTTCATGCTGTTTGTGTGAGTTTGTGTGTGTGTGTGAGAGAAAAAGCCCACTCCAGATGTTTGGCAGTGATTGTGTTTGAGGAGGATGGACTGGTTTTCTGTGACGCCCACCATCTCCCTCCCCCAATTCCTGTCTGCTGCTGGAACAGGAAATGGGTTTTGGGCTCAGTTCAGCTCCTGTGCTTTGCCTCTGGCTCTCTCACACACATTGTGGTTGTGTGTTTGTGTATGAGAGGGACAAGAATGCTCCACCGTGTGTTCCTGACCCAGGCTACATGCCTTTTATCTTCGGTTGCTTTGTACCCTAAATCGTACACTTTTCTCGTACACTTAAAGGGGTAGTTCACCCAAAAATGAAAATGATGTCATTAACTTTACTGTTGTTTCATGTCTGTGTAATACAGAAATTATAAATTTTAAAGAATGTGCTTGTTGCTCCACTTTTCTATATATTAAGTTCTATATAATCAAGAGAATAAAAAAAAAAACAGGATGATCACAGAAATAACGTGAAGTAATTAAGTAAATAATAATAATAATAAAAAAAATCTTATTCGTATGCTTATTAATTTAGGCGAACGTTTTGTTTAAAAAATGTCTTCTAAAAACAGAACTCCCATCATAGCAAAGTCAGTCAGGAATATTCATTTTCTGATTTTCACATAACCCCTAGCTGTGTGTTTGTCTGGCGTGACAGCATTGATTTATGATGTTCCATCATGTTCAATCTTACGGTGGTTATTAGGGAATGATATAATCTATGCATACTTGTCTCTTGTCATATGAGCAGTATCAGAGCAGACAGCATCAGACAAAACAGCCTTCATCTCGGTTGTGTTTGACGTACGTCAGCAGTTTCTTCTCTGATCAACTGCAACACAGAAGATATGGACTATTAGCTGAAGTGCTGTGCGTGCGTTTCTGACCTAGCTGTATTTTTGGGACAGTATTTCCGAAACTTTTCCTACAACTGAGTATCTCCTAGTCATTATAAGTAGCTTAATTTAAAAACAATAAAAGTATGGACTTCAAAATAGTTCTTTAATTATCATTTACAACTTTGCCTCAGATGTGTCTCCTAAAATAGAAGTAAAATTTTACAGTAATGTTCCATTTGTTAATATTTGCATAATGACAGGAACTGGAGACTTAAAAAATAGAAAAAATCTTGCAGCATAATTATGGTTAAAACAACCTGATTTAATGCAATTTCAGTTAAATTTCTACCCTACACATTGCTCAATCACATGCACACAACACACTGCTCACTGCAGGGCTATTGAGGCCACACCCCCTACATGCACTGTGCTTTCCTCCATAATATGAACAGATAATTTCTTGAATCCTGCACACAAAATATCAACAAGTCCAAATTACATGAATATTACAAAAAAATATTTTAAACTTGCTTGTGCTGTGTGTAACATAGTGTGACACTAAATTAGCCTATACCATTGTAAAAACAAATATACTGACTGAACAAACCATAGACTGGAACAAAAATTTAGGTGAGATAATAATAAAACAGAAGTCTAAAAATTACCCTCCCCCCACACACTGCATTTTCTCTGAAGACACACTTGCTGCATTTAAGCCCAAAAACTTCATCTAAGTTTCGATATCTTAAATATATTTAATCTATGGGATTCATGTTTAAATACCAAAAAGTGATTATACAGTAGCTAGCTAGCCAGTAAAATCAAGATACGACAAATCTGAGTTAGCAATTTTTCATTGACAATTTATGAGATATAAACTAGGTCAAGCTGTGACGCTCTTTCTGCTAGCCAGTTTTCTGTTATCATACAGAAGGACAGCACTGGTCAAATGTTTGGAAACATAACTTTTTAATGGTTTAAACCTTGAATATCTTTTGCTCATCAAGTCCGTCATTTATTTGATCAAATATACAGAACAAAATAGTTATATTGTGCAATATTACTGGTATTACAATTTTAAATAATTTTTTTCCGTTTTAATGCTTTAAAATGTAATGTTTTTTTCTGTGAATGAATTACTTCAGTCTTCAGTTTCACACGATTCTTCAGAAATCATTCTTATATGCTAATTCTAATATGCTTATTTATAATCTTAAATTTTGGAAACAGTTGTGCTGTTTAATTTATTATAATTTTTATTTAATCTTTGAAGAATAAAGGGTTGAAAAAAGAACAGCATTTATTTAAAATAGAATATTTTTTTAACAATTACCATTCAGAGTTAGAAAATATTTCTATTTTGAATAAACACTGTTCACTCATCATTCATCAATAAATCCTGAAAAAAAAACAGATTTCCCCCTAGAAATTCAAAACATGTTTTTTAAAATTTAAATTTGGATTATTTTGCATGCATGTGAGCCTATGATCAAACAAAATGTTTATATATATATATATATATATATATATATATATATATATATGTTTGTATATGATCTAAATTAGATTTCCAGTTAATTTAAAAAAATTTATAAAATCCTGTAAAGTACCAAAAATTCCTTTAAATTCCCACAAATTCCTGGTAAATTTCTAAATTGGAATATATACGAAGTTCCCATGGAAGGTTTATGGAAATTTACCGCTCCTTTGCCACCCTACAAATGTTGAATTGTGTTTTTATTAACTATATTAATAAATGCTGTAAAAATGCGGTCACACTTATTTTAAGGTCCAATTCTCACTGTTAACAAACCATTAACTATACTTTTGCCTCAATAAACATCTAATTTGATGCTTATTCATAGTAAGGTAGTTGATAAGTTGTCATGCAGAATATGTACTTTATAAGCACTAATAAACAGCCAATATGTTAATAATAGGTATGCTAATAAGCAACTAGTTAATAGTGTAAATTGGTCCATATATAAAAGTGTTAACCCCCCCCCCCCCCCAAAAAAAAATGTTTGCATTTACCCTTACATTGGGTAATTTAGCACATGCCTTTATCCAAAGCAACTTACAAATGAGGACAACAGAAGCTATCAAAAGCAAATGTTTGAGATATGATACTGAAATCTCAGACTTTTGGTTGCAGAAGTATGCATTTTGGCAAATCTTTTTGTGACATTGTTGAAATCTCTTCTGAATCTCACATTTGGGGATTACTGGAGTCTTCTTCTCTAAGCAGCAGAAGACTTTAACAAAAGTCCCCATTTGTTCTCCATTTAATCTCATTGCTGTCTAGGAGAGGCAGCTGGCATATTAAAGAGATCTCGTTTGTGATTTTCCTTTTCTTGTGGGCCATTTCCAAAAAAAAAAACCCTCTCCATATTCAGAACACAGATCTAGGTTCCTTTGTTGGCTATACGATTCTTTCCATTTAACACAGTTTTTCTGTGATGTTTTTCTTCCTAAATTCTTCAGATCAGTATATTTGTTCTAGATTCATTTTTTTAGGTTCTTCTATAGTATTAAACTCTAAAACCTATTTGATATCTTTAATAATATACAGTGAAAGAATGTATATCATAAAGAGTAAATGTGTACACAACGTTTTGAAAGAAGCATAAACTGGGACCAACTCAAAATTGTGTCTCAAAGCTTCTAGTATGCACAACATGGATTGTTTATACAGATGTTGATGGAAACCCATAGTGCTGTGGGTTTTCCCTTTCTTCTTTTCCTCTCTGTTGCCTTTTGCACTCGTTCTCACCATCTCCCTTTCTTTTCCCTCCCTCTTTTCATCTATGTCATTTGCCAGCTGTTTTCACAGTGCAATGTGCTGGAAAGCAAGTCTTTGATATAAGGCCTTGTGCGTGTGTGTTTGCAAGATTTCTTCTTTCTGAAATATGATCGTGACTTGCCTCTTTCCCAGTATTCATCTGTGTATTTGTATGCATGTTTATGCGCCTTTTATTGTTGTCGCTTTCTTCCATGAAACTGACTGGATGCACTTTTATGGCATGAGCAGAGAGATGTGCAGTTATGAACAGCAGTCAACTCCGACTATACATGTTCCTCCCTGTTTTTGCAGCTAAATAAACCTCCTTTAATCTAACCAGTCCGCCTGTTTGTGAGCACAAGCGTCTCTCTCTCTCGCCCTCAGTGGGATGTGCTTCATAGAACTGTGCCCTCTGTTTCTGATTTGCACAGTTGGATTATTCAGGTTGTGTGGTTTGTTTAACGTTTTATTTTCAGCTGCTAAAACCGTCAGTCAGTGTCTGCGTTGTATATTTAGTTCTTAAAATGATTTTTTATGTATTCTTTGGTATTTCTGTCTGGTATTATTATTATAATTACTTAAAGTGACACTTTTAACACACTCACACACACACACACACACACACACACACACTGTTAATTCACAAACTGTGTGTTTCTCTGTTTTGCAGGTAGGAACCTCATCTGAATGTGACAAGCACCTCTACCTGCAGAGATACAGGTATATTTGGGTGTTGTGTGTGTGTGTATATATGAGTGTGTACGAAAGAAAAGTGCGATGTGTTTTTCTCAGATGGGTAATTAAAGCCTTCTGAAAATGACATGCCAAGAATTCTTCAGTTTTACCTCACATTCCTTCTTTTTTGCTCCCTGTAAAGACTCCAGTGGATTTGAGGGTGTGTGTGTGTGTTATGATTATAGCTGTTGTATCCAGATGGCAAACTCTGTCTGTTCTAAGTGTTGCGGAATTCATTTCTTTAAGTGAAGTTTGGAGTGGAAAAGAGCTGAGCTATTGAAGTGTATTTCATTCTGCTGTTTAGTGTGTGTTATCTTGCTTCAGCTCTCTGTGGATGGATTCTGTCCTCTCTGAAGTGTCAGTTGCTTCAATAATTTTTCGTAACGCACATTCCGGGGGACAACAGCAGGAACCATTTTCCAAACAATAGAGCTTTGAAAGGTTTTATTTTATAGAATGTGAATTACATTATTGTTCTGAAACAAACGGAACGAAAACTGGCATCACCATCTGCCTTTGTCATTATTTTATTCTCCAGCATAAAATGAAATGTTAAGCAGGATACCAGAGCCGCTCTTTTATACAAGAAAAGCGGCAGTGATTTATACTGTTTACCTCTGAAAAGACAAAAATACTATAAAGGCACTATAAAAGTATTCAACATGACTCTTATACTAAGTCTTCTGAAGCCATTCCATAGCATTGTCTGAGAATCAAACAGAAATTAAAAATGTTATGATTTGAAAAGCAGTTTTGGTTAGTTCACCTCAAAATACAAATTATATTATCGTTAACCATGAGCTATGATCATGGAACCATGTCATTTCCAAACCAAAAACACTTGCGTTCGTCTTCAGAAATGAGGCTATTTTTAATATTTTCTTATCATTTTTTCCATCCATTTAAAGTCCATGCAACCAAAAGTGTCATACATCAAAAAGTGCAAAACAAAAAACATTGTATAAGCTCTGTGTATGTGTGTTGATCAATGTTTATATATGATCATCATCTATAAATATATAAACGACATCTGTTCATCCTATAAAGCGACCATGTCTCATCAGAAAGGTTTTAAACAGGTTAATTCATATCGATTATTTTTTGTACTTTTTGATGTTTGAATGTTTTGGTTGTGTGGAGTTTAAATGGATAGACAAAAATAATGAAAGAATATAAAAAGACAGAATTTTCATTTATTGTGTAACCTAGCACTTTAACCCCTTTGTAATGATACTTTTTCTTTGACTGTGATAAGTGTTTATTAACATTACTGTTCGATCTAATGTTGTAAAAAACTTGAGCAGATAAAATATTACTTTGCAATGTCACACTTCATTCCAGCTTAAATGCTTTATGAGCACATTTTACTGAAATCCATACTGCTCACAAAAAATCTCCTTTTCGTTCTCATGGGTAGTTGCCTACAGTGGGCCAGAGGTGCAGAGCTTAGCGGAGGGTCAATTACTGTGGTCAGATTTAATTCATGTACTCAAACAGACACACACACATTCTTTAAGGTCATAAGCGTGGCAACCTCCTGAGTGAGAGAGAAAAAGAGCGATGCATGGTTCTGAAAGAGGGATCTCAGGGAGGTTAGCCACCAGTCAGACATCTCTAATTAAAGCTCACCACACTCTCACACACACTGAACTGCTCTGCTTCTGTTTGATTTCTGCTCTAGGTTATGCATGGATACAAAATGCCAAACTAAATCAAAATCTCAGTGCTTATATGTCTGTCAGTCAAACCCTATTGTCATTTTTAACAGCTAGGTTATACAGAATATCTTAATATTTTGTATGATATTCAGTAATCGAAAAAAGATTTGTTATATTCATGTATTTGCTCTGAAAGAGTCACTTTTTCAGTTATATTTTTATGTGGAATTATTTTTCACTGATTTTCAGAAAATGAACTGAAGAAAAAATTCTGTTGAACCTATACTATATGAAAAGTTTGAACTGATTCAAGGAAATCTATTTTTTATTTTAAATAATAACATAATTTTTTAAAATATATAATTTGTTTACTTAGATTTAAATGAAATATGCTCAAGCTGTCACTCATATAACTCAAGTAATGGGTTGTGAAGCTAGTCTAACTCTTTAGGAAGTTTAATTAAAAGTGTTAATACTTGATATATGACATAGTTAGTTATTTTTGGTTTTATTGTTTAGACATGTATGCCCTTTGATCCGTGCAGTGTAAACTCATTTCATTCTTATTTACTACCCAGTTAGGTGATTCCTCTTGAGATTGAGTGTGTGTTTCTGTTTGTGCCTCCACCCTGACAGTTATTTTTATCATTGTGCTCCAGATGCATATTTCCACCCCATGCTGTTTACACACACAGCAGGAGATGTCCCGGAAGATACACACACACTCACACACCACTGACCTTAGTTGAGAGAAAATGCATTAGGTAAAAATGTCCGCATGCTATCTATTTTCTAATCATCATTTTATATTGTGTTCAGAATAGATTTCTTGAGTGCTTCCATGGTGATATACACAGCTGGTGCTGATTGGCTAAAACCTTGATGAGGCACTGATTCTACACCATGGCCCAGGAGGCTCTGTGGAAATACCCACAATCCTCAGCTCCCTGGTGAGTATGACTGCCTGTTTGAATGGAACGTGTTTGTATTAACCTCTGCTGTTATACAGATATGATACTGAAATTTAAACTATACATTTGCAATTTTGAATAAATAATTACAGCATAATTACAGCACTGAATTACTGTTGCATGAATGGTATGACTTCATACTATTTGCATTTGCATGCATGTGTGTTTGAGGTTGTTTTTGTATGTTGTATATTATGTTTGTAGATTATGAAAGAAGGTAATTGTATTCTTTTTTGGTGCAGATTTACATTGGCAGCAACTCCGACTCAACGAGAAAACCTGTACAAGGTCAGACAGCCCTCTGTGCCAGGAGATGATTTGTGCAGGACTGAACACTAAAAAAATCTACATTGGCTATTAAAATGAACCTTTTAGGAGATTAATTGCTTTTGCTATTTGCCATTTTTCAGAACTGCTTTATAGATGTTGTATAGATCCAACATATCAACAAGTGTTATTTTCAAACAATGTCAATTCAGCCTAACAATCAGATTTTTAGTATGCTAGACAATAACCCATAATATTAACTATATTAATAAATGTGAATGTTTTTAGAATACCATTTATTATTTTGGTGACATATTACAACAAGGTCTGATTTGGTAACATTGATGCATTAACATGGACTAACAATGAGCAATATGTGTTAATAGTTAATAAAATGTTCATGGTGTTCACAGTGCATTAACTAATGTAATCAAATATTACTAAGATTAATAAATACTGCAAAAGGTATTGTTCATGATTAGTTAATGTTAACTAATATTATTTTATGACAGTGAATATCTGTTGTGAATATTTATCTTTAAATAAAAAATAATTTAATTAACAAGTCAGCAAATGAACTAATATAAAGGCAAACTTAAAATACACATTGCCGGTTCTCAGTAAATTTAAAATCAGACACAACTGAAAAATTATTAGCAGTTCTGTAACGAAATCAGCTGTGAATTCGGTATCAGCTCTAAATGATTCACTGGATAAGTATGATGCCTGACTCATCACAATATGTTATTTGGTTAAATTAATATGGAGCCATATAAAGTGTGCTCTACTGTTGCCAATGGTGACTAGGTTTTTAAATTAAATCTCAAATTAATTTTTTTTTACAGTCTGGAGCCCTGTTTGTATCCATCTGTGTCTTCATGTAATATGTTGGATTATTGTGTGATTGGATACATCCTCTTTTCTTTTTGAGTGTTAGCAAAAATCGGCTCATCTTTTGGCATGAAACAAATTTAATTTTCCACCCAATCGCATCATAGTATGAAGCACTGGGTTGTAAATCAGATATAATCGCATTCAATTCCCATCAGATTAAGTTGATTTTAAATATGGTAATGCAGTTTGGTAGCACAGAAGCAGAGCTGCTTGAGCGAAGACAAATAAGCTTTTCATGAACGTCATTGCTGATTCAGTCCCAGTTTCAATCTATTTGCAGTATTATCATATTTTTATATTCCTTCATGTTTAATCAAAGACAATTCTATATGATGCACGTTGATGTCAAGTCACATTGATTAAATTGGTTTCTTTGACATTTAATCTGTCCTGACGTGTCCTAACCAACAGCGCCAAGCCACTCATCTGTCAATCAACCACTGGACAAAAACAAGAGCTTTAAATTTGACCAAATTGCTGATTTAGTATGTTAAATTAATAAATCAATTATGATAAATTAAAAAGTTAAGAATATATTAGAAATTAAAAATTGATTTTTTTAAATGTTTCTCTCTTGTATTGTTTATGTGTGATATTGACAGCTTTTTCACTTTTTCTAACTTTAGCCATGATGTCAGTCTGTGTGCCCTCGCCACGTAACCCCTCCCCCTCTGTGGACGTAGCCAATCACAACGGGCCCTCTGCAACTCCGCCCACTTCCCTCAGTCTGCGTTCCTCACACAATCAACTGCTTAGTGGTGATGTCATCAAACAGGGCCAGGCCACGCCCCCAAAGTGCCGGAAGAAGTACGCGCTCACAAGCATTCAGAGCGCGATGGGACTGGGCGAAGGCATGACACCACCCTCGTCATCTTCAGCGACAACTGCCAACCCTAAACTGGCCAAAAATGGTGCGAATCAGCTACGCAAAGCTACAGAGCGACAGGATCACAACAAGAACACCACCGAAGAAGACGAAGATGGAGACACAGCTGAATCAGAATCAGAGCACAACATCGATGATGAGTTGAGGAATGTCGTGGAATTAAGCCTCGACAGCGAGTCTAACGTCGACGACGTTCACAGCGACTTTGACCTGAACAACGAGCTTGTTGACGAGGAAGTGAATGAGTTAATTGATGAGGACACTAATGAGAAGGATCTTGTGGAGAATTGTGGAGACGACCTGCTCATTCTGTCCGAGAAAACAGAGATTGTTTCAGACAGGAAGTCACCTGAGGAGCTTAAGAACAAGGGTTACCTGGAGTCGTGCCTGGATGACCTGTCGTATGAACTGTCGGACACGCAGGATGAGGATGTCACAAAACCTTTGCTGGAGAAAGAGAAGAATCCCTGTCCCTCGTCTCCAAGTAAACCGCACAGCCCTGAGGACACGCCTCTCCTGTCTGTCGGCTCTTCATCTTCTTCTTCCTCACCCGAGACGAAAAAAGACAGACCACGGACGGGAGCCAAGACAGACCGGGCACTAAACCGCATCCAGAACCTTCCACACAGTGACGAGGAGTCCAGCTGGACCACGTTGTCACAGGACAGTGCATCACTGGGCTCACCAGAAGAGAGCGGTCAGTAGTACACATTCAAAGTGTTACGATGCTTGCTGGTCTCTTCAGTGTGGTTTTGTGTGTGTGTGTGTTTTGGCTCAGCGTAGTGGATACGGTGCACTCATGTGGTATGTGTGGTTTTCAGTTTGACTGAAGTGCGTTGGCAGAGAGGTGTTTGTGTGTTTGGTCTTTTCACTTCACTGAAGTGTGATCTAGGTAAGCGCAGCACAGTGTGTGTCTGGATTGAGGCTGTGGAGCAAAGCTTGTTAAAAGCTTCTTTACTTTTGTGTGTTCCTTTTTTTAAATCGTAAATTGAAAATGTAGTTTTGAAAAGGTAGAATTCATCCAGAAATTCTAATTGTCATCATTAACTCTCTTTAATGTTATTGCAATCTGTTGAAAATCCTTTCCACCAAAACTGTAAAGCATTAAAAAGTTCATGAAGCAATTGTTAAAATAATCTACATGAATCAAGTGGTTTGTTCTGCAGTAAAGTCTTTTGATGACACATGATCATTTTATATAACAGATTTGATTTAGGATTTTATTTGCATACACAGAAAACATCAAATACGGTAAACAAAAGCCCAGACATGCTCGCTTGACAAGCCTGAACAAAAGTCTTTTGGGTTTGGAATGACATGAGCAAATAAATAATGACATAATTTTAGTTTTTAAGGGAACTATCCCTTTAAATTTGTCAGTTCCTCATACAAATTTATTGCAAAACTAAGGTAGCTGCATCTTAAATCACATACTTTCAGTCTCCGACTAGGTACTTTGCGACCATTAGTATGTTATACAGTGTATATGTATATACAGTGTAGTATGAATGTGTGTAGTGGTTCTGAAATCTGGATGTACTGCATCCACCATGTTGCCCTCTACAGATGACTTTGTGTCTACATGACACTTCCACAAAATGAATGTAGTAAATGACACTTGAAAAAAAAAAAGATCGAACACTGTGTAATGAAATAAGTGATAAAATCTCTTTCATATTCTAAGCTGATACACTGTTGATTTTTAGGCTTTCCTGCTGATTCCCTTTGTATCCCGACTGCACAATATGTAAAATCAGTATTTCAAATGAGACAGATGACCAAATAGTCATGATACATAGCCACAGGAGCGCATGAATTTGGATTTATTCCTCAATGGAAGTAAGCCATATTTGGATCCAGAAGTTATATGGACTACTTTTATGATGCTTTTTGACTTTTTTTAAAAAGATTGACAGGCAGTGGTTACTGTTAAGTGACTGATTTCAGTTGTCAAAATGGATTAACAGACCTATATAATGCAACTGTAACCAGTGGCTGAAGTGAAGCATGATGTGTATTTAATCTGTAAAATATTCAATTACATATTATTACACAATATGTTTGCTTAGACAGAAGAAGACTATAGCTTGACTATACAGCTGTTGTTATTATAGCTGCATGTTAAAGTGTTTTTACTGTATGGAAAAGAGCAGCATCGACATTCTTCAAAATATCTCTGTTCGTGTTCCACAGAAGAAAATTTATACAGGTTTGGAACGACATGAGGGTGCTTAAATAATTGTATTTTCATTTTTGGGGGGTGGGGGTGTGGGTTCCCTTGCAACCTCCTTGCAACATGAAGTTTATGCCGAGGGTAAATGGTGCAGAGTTTTGTGTGGTGAGTCAAAATGGCTGTGTCTGTGGTAACAAGTCTCCTCTCTGCCCCCGGACTGTCACTCAAACTAGTCTAGCATTGACACAGTGTCTGTCGAAATCTCTCTCACCAGACAGGAAAACCTCACAGGTGTGTGACAGGTCCGTTCGGCCAGCATGGTGGGTATTGGACAGCTGTGAACTGGTTTTACACCCAGATGTTAGCAGGCATCACCACAGCACACTAACTCTTGCACATCCATCCCTCTCCCACTGTTTTCTTGTATCTTGTCATACCAAGGTCACGTGACCACACGTTAGGTGACACTGCAGGAAAAATGATCTCAGGGTTGCCTGGGTGACAGAGCGTTCGATTAGGGCGGTGGCTTTGCACGGCTGCGTGACCAATCTGGTGTCCCGGATGGACAGGAAGCTGATATCTCTCTTGAAAGATTTGGATAAAAAATATACAGCAAATAAACAGAGTCTGTGGCTCTCGCATGCTCACCCACCCCGTCTCTCCCTCTCCCTTTCTCCATCAGTCGCTCGCTCCCTCTGTCCCTCTCCAGCTCTGCCTCTGCTTTCCTCTCTCTTCTCATGTCATCCTCTCTGCTTGCGGCTGCTCAGTCATGATGCTGGGTAAAGACTACATGTTGGCCATTGTTATAGTGAATTACGAGGGTAGGTACTGCGCGTCGGTGTGTCTGTGTGGCTGTGAGTCAGTGCTGCGCATGTAGCTACGCGTCTCCATTGCGTGTGCATGCTCATAAATGCAGGCGGAGAAGAGAGATAAGGAAGGTGGGAGGATGCAGTGAAGGGTGTCACGAGCTGTGTGCTGAATACTAAAGTTGTGCATATGTTCATGGCACTTGGGTCCGCGTGTGTGCGTGAATTTTACGGCTGTTCTCCCCTCCCCCTCTGTTCGCCACATGCTTAATAGACTGCAGAATGAGAGAGATGTTATCAAAAGTGGGTCGAATGTTTAAATCTAGGCTTAGGAGAGTTACTATATGCTAGCACGCTGTATAATTGCTGAAAATCTAGACCATTATTAAACATCAACCTGACTGTTGTCTTTATTTCTTTGTATTTGAACCTGTATAGGGGTTTGATTAACTGTAATGAGGTTTTCAGGCAGCTGTGGTGACCCACTTATATATTAGGGACTACAAGTCCCATAATGCACCTCATCATGGTGATTCCCAGTATTAAAGAACACTAGAGTTCCTGTAAAGCAGTGCCTCATCATCTTATTGAAAGAGAACTTGTGTGCAGGAGACGTCTCTAATAAGAACTTGTGTTCACTTTGCATGCTGGGAGAATAGATCTGCTGTACATGACTAGTGCTGGCTGATAGCTGTTTCACTCATTTAGTCAGTTCTGTTGGCTGATTATTAAGTCTCATTGAAGTGAGTCATGCCTTAAAGAGACAGTGAGGCTACTCAACTCATGCTTTCTTCCTCGACATGCTATTTATTATAGTTAACTAAAACTATTTTTTATAAAAACACATTTGTAACTTCAAAGAAAAAAATTAAACATGCACTGAAGTAAACTAACTAAACTAATTTATTAATTTTTAAAAAAAAACTATAAATGTGTTTAAAAAAATTCAAATGACAACTCACAAATTGCTAAAATGAAAATGGGGAAAATCATTTATATATTGATTAAAAAGTACTACAGTATCTGAGATTCTAAAATAACACTTGTTACCTGCTCATATAATTTGGTGATTTCATAGACATTATTTAATTTTTTTTTTTTACTGGATACATATACTGTGTCAGTAAAGTGTCAGTAATGTAGTTAAGTATACAAAAGTCACTTTCAAACAGATTCCGCTTGCAAACATTTGATAAACAGAAGTAAATTTGACTGCATCTTTTTTGCTAAAATATCAGAATTTGAATGTTTTTTTTTTTTACTGAAATCCTTTTGATTGATAGAATACCATTTATTATACAGACAAGTTTCCAGCCAAAAGTTACTTTTATATTGACAATTCACAGCCAATATTTGTGCTATGTGGAGCTGG
Organism: Carassius gibelio; assembly: GCF_023724105.1. NCBI lineage: Eukaryota > Metazoa > Chordata > Actinopteri > Cypriniformes > Cyprinidae > Carassius > Carassius gibelio. Next base: position 12,667,167 of record NC_068396.1, read on the forward strand.
ATTTTAGACTAATGAGATTTCATTATGGGTGGAGTAACCCTGAGTGATTCTCAGTACATCCACCATGTTGGCATTTTCCTTTGACCTGTGTGACCTTCAACAAGTCAACAAATTGCTTAGGTGTTGTTTAAGAACACCATAAGGAACACCTTTCTTAGTACCTATATCATGTACACTTACACTTGCTTGCATTGTTTTAATAACTTTTTGAGTTGAATAGTTGCTGTGACCTAATGGGATACAAAATGTCCAGATTCTGTATAGTTAAGGATCTTAGCAGATGCAGCTGTATACAGCTGTATTATGACTATTTGGTCATCTGTCTCATTTGAAATACTGATTTTACATATTGTGCAGTCGGGATATAAAGGGAATCAGCAGGAAAGCCTAAAAATCAACAGTGTATCAGCTTAGAATATGAAAGAGATTTTATCACTTATTTCCTAGCTGGTTATTACACAGTGTTAGATCTTCAAGTGTCATTCACTATATTCATTTTGTGGAAGTGTCATGTAGATTGACACAAAGTCCTCTGTAGAGTTGTTTTAAACACACACACACACACACACACACACGCTGAATGTCACGGCTTCATGGTTTTGGTGAGGACGTGTTTCCTGGCTTGAATCTGTTCAGCATATGTGTGAGTAACAGACTGCAGTGGTTTACTGTGTATATGTGTGGTTTTCCTCATCCAGATTGCATTGTATGAATAATGCTCTTACTAGTATCTGAAACATGAAACAAACATTCCCAGCTGCTGAGTGAGGACAGACAGAACAGTAGCAAGTTGATGTGAGAGAGACAGAAAAAAAGCTAATTGTAGAATCAGTGTATTACAGGGCACTCATATCCCATAGTGCCTCGTTATCTAGACTTTGGCGGTTTTAATTATTTGGTTGCTGCTTGAAACATCCATTTATTGGGAGACTGACTGGGCAGTTTCAAATATTAGGACCTTTTACTTATAAAGTATTTAATTAATTTGATTTCCCATTACCACATGTTCAGTCATTAGCACTCACATACTCTGGTCTGGAATGCCATGAACTAATGCTGTCACAAAATCAGATTTTACTACACATGATTTTTGTGGCCAAAAGAATTCACAAGAATGATATTACCTATATTGTGTATAGACATTTTGATAAAAAAAAAAAGCAATCAGTTCAATTCTTCTTTATAAATTTTTCTCCTATCAAATTGCAAAAAAGCCCATTTAATTGGGTCATATGATGCAATTTCAACTTTTCCTTTCTCTTTGGCGTGACACATTCACTCGAACTGCGCCACAGCTCGGGAGCAACCAAACTCAGACCACCTTCTCCAGGTAGTCTCGGGTTTGGTACCCCAGTGTGCACCAGGGTCCGATGACAGCATTCATATTAGCGAGTGCCAGTGTGAAAGCCCCCTAAGATGCCATGCCTTCCTAAAACGCCTTGTTTAAACATGCCCCCACATGTTTACATCATGATGTGGGAAGATCTGCAACTTATGGAAAGCCAAATGGGTCAGAATACGAGTGCTTTTCAACGGCGTATTAATTTTAAAACGCCGTTTTCATAACGCCGCTAGGTGTTAACTCATCGCGTAACGTCGCTTATTTAACGCCTGGCGACGTTATGAAAACAGCGTTTTAAAATTAATACGGTGTCGAAAAGCACGCATATTCTGACCCATCTGGCTTTCAATAGGAAATCAACTCCCAAATGCTCACGCAAAGAAAGGAGTAACTTTTATTCTCACTGTTGTATTGTTGCCATCCCCACCACAGTACAGTAAGGGGCATAACATTTCTGTCACACTCTTAAGGTAATCGGCCAATCAGAGCACACCAAGCTTTGTAAAAATCTATGTGTTTCAGAAAGGTGGAGCATAGAGGACAAACAATAATGTACAGTATGTACAAAATAATGTTTTTTTAACCTTAAACCACTTAAACATATTGCATTACGCCGAATACCCCAAAATAATTTAGCAACATCTTATGACCCCCTCAAAACATGAGTGTTAGGAGCAGTGAGTTTATATAACTATGAGTGTACAGAAGCGTACAAAAAGCACTTACTGTTGATCACCCCCTTTCTAAAGACTGGGGTGGCTAACATCCAGGATACAAAGAATCTTCCACAATTACAAGCTATTTTTTTTTCGGGTACGTCATCTTCACCAACATGATTTTGTGCAGCAGTAGCAGCTACACACTTCATCCATCTTCTGATAGGTGGGAACCAGCATTACAGGGATAACTCACCCAAAAGTCTTTAATTATTCACCATCATGTCATTCCAAACTAGTAAGACCTTCGTTCATCTTCGGAACAGAAATAAAGATATTTTTGAAGAAATCCAAGAGCTTTTTTTTGACCCTCCACAGATGTTGTGGTACTCTTCTAATGGCAGCAGATGGTGACTTTGGGTAGGAGAATTGTTGGATAAAGTCTTTTTATGTTTTCTTTGCACACAAATAAAATGATCGTAGCTTCATAAAATTAAGGTTGAACCACTGATGTTATATGGACTATTATACCAATGTCTTTACTGCGTTTCTGGACCTTGAATGTATAGTTGTGTTGCTGTCTATGCAGGGTCAGAAAGCTCTCAGATTTCATAAAAATATCTTAATTTGTGACAAAGGTCTTACAGGTTTGGAACAACATGAGGGTGAGTAACTGATGGGTTAACTATCCCTTTAAGGTAATTTTTTTTCAATGAATCATGTCATCATACAATGTTTCGGTCATAATACCCAATCGTAGGAGTCTTGGATATCTTGGCTGACCACACCTGACCTGTATTTGTGTTTACAGATATCTGGGGGGAGCAGTCATTTCAGACAGACCCTGATTTGCCTCCAGGATGGAAGATGATGACAGACATGGCTGGTATTTATTACTGGCACATTCCAACGGGCACCACACAGTGGGAGAGACCCGCCCCATGCAATCCGGTGCCAACTGGACCCAGCCATGCCAGCCGCAAACACTCCCTGGGCTCCCTGTCTCCCTCGCCTACTCCAGATCACGAGGTAGCCCTTTGAAACCATGCTGTTACGCAAACTGGACATAAAACAAATCAAAAGTTGACTTATCCAGATTGACCAATCATTTTCTCTGTACCTCTTTGTTGTCCTTTAGTCGATGTCTCATGCCGACATATTTTTCGGAGCTTCGAGTCGTTCAGGCAGCACCACTTCCGACAGCTCGTGTGACCCCGCCCCCATCCCGTCTTCTTCATGTCTGGACCCTACCCCTGTCCTGTCCTCAAACACTTCCTCATCCTCTGACGGCAATGTTCCTTCCTGTGGATTCGTCAACAGCTGCTACTTTGTAAGTCTTTTCATAAATCTCCAATTTTACGGTATGGACAATACTTTATGGCCATATCCTTCCTTTCTTTGGGTGTATAGCTTTCACAGTGAGTACAGTTTGGTTGTGGAGAAAAAATGGATATGACACAAAGTTCACAAACTGTTTATAAAAGAAACAGAACATTCAGGGAAATGCCATTACAGATGTGACAGCACTTAATTCGCCATGGATTAAATGGAGCTGGGTAAATGCTTAATTTAGTTACAGGTTGCTATGACTGTATTTACCATGCAACCAGGGTGGGAAATTAATCTTCTCGCCCACCAGACACAGTGGCTGGTGAATGGCGAATTTTATCAGTCCTTACTATTTTATCAACTATTTTTTTTTTCAGATGTATGAAAGAACTTATTAGATAAATGAAACTGAACAAACATGCATATCAATGTATCTTAACAGTCTGGTTCTTTTTTATTTCAATTACTTCTGTGTTTAAAAGTGGGCTTGAATTGAGTTGATGCTTTTTAATGCAGCATCAAATGAAGCAAGGTTGACAGAACCTCACATGGTTTTGTTTGTTTCAAAATGGCAATGTGCTTCTGAAAAACGGAACAAAAGAAGACATGCATCTTGTTGTTTCGTCCTGTTCTTTTCAGTTGACTTCTTAAATCCAAATCAAATCTAACTAGGTTAACATGGCTTGTTTTTTTTTGTGCTTCATTTGTGTTCACAAAAATAGTACTTTTTTGTCACTGTTGGTGAATTTCTAGCAAATATAATTGGAATATTGTGAAAATACCATTCAAACATTTGGCAGGCAATAGATAAAAAAAAAATTATTCTGAAAGAAGTCTCACGCTCACTAAGACTATATTTATTTTGACAAAAATACATTGCATTATAATACAAATGTTGTAACATTTAAAATAACAGTTTTCCATGTTAATATTTATTTATCTATTAAATATATTTAATATTTCTTTAGATTCTTTGATGAACAAAACATTTTTTATTTGAAACAGACAATATTAATGTATTTACTGTCACCTTTGATCAATTTAAAGCATCCTTGCTGAATAGAAGAATTTATTTCTTTAAAAACATTTAACTGACTTTTTGTGTATTAAGTGTTGTGTATAATGTATTGTCAAATGTAAATATATTAAGAAAATGTGTACTGAAATTGGTCATACATAATAAAGCTAAAACTATGTATATGTATGTGTGTGTGTGTGTGTAGCCCCGGTCCTCATCCCTACAGATAATGCCAGGGAAGGATAGAAACTCTGAAGCACGCCATCGGGAAGAGGACAAGGTAACTACAACACTTGTTTACTCTCAGAATGCTGTGGAAAAATAGTTTGCGCTATCCTTTGATTCTTCCAACAAAGAGTCAGATATCAACATCCATACTGCATCTAATCAAATCACAACCAAACACTGAACATCTACTGTACACACACACACACACACATGCTTGCCGAGTGATCTAACGACCCTGTCTTGTCTCTCTCCACCGTCCCACCCTTGACCCCTCAACCTTGTCTCCCCCGTTTATGTGTGAATAATGGTGCAGAAACAGCCATGGAGTGATTTTGCTGTGGGAAAGATTGATAGTGAGATCTGGAAGGTTAGTATCTCAGGCAGTTTTTAATTGAACTGCAGAGACAAATACACAGTAAAATATCTCAGGAAACTACTGTGGAAACTTGATGTTCCTCACAGGGTTCCAAATAAATTTTTTGCCCATTGGCTGGTAAATATTGAGCCCATATTTTGTGAATGCATTTTGCATTATTTTCTAAATAAAAATTTGAAGAAAGGGCCTGAAGATGTTCTACCTGTGTAGTTGTGTTCTGAGATCCTGTGCTGCTTCATACCTTCCTTACCTTTTGACCTTTAACCTTTCTTCTCAGCGTGGCTTTTGTGTTATTTTGTCTGTCTGCAGTCTGCACTGCAAAAATCATTTATCTAACTAAATTTATCTTATCTATTTGTGCAAGCAAATAGATAGCCTAATTCTGATACATGCGATGACTATCCATCATATATATATATATATATATATATATATATATATATATATATATATATATATATATGTATCCTACAAAAAAATCTTATTCATTGCAATCCTTTAATTTTTAATATTTTGAATGTTTATGTGCTGCTGTGCGTCCCTGTGTTTGATAAGCAGCGTGTAGGTTCTTTATATAACAAAGAAAAAACCTTGCGCCAGAGTTTAGACCAGGTTTGAGTTGGTCTATGGCGCAGTCTATTTTCAGCTCCTTAAAATAGCAATGCGCCTGAACACACCTCTTGTTTAGACCAGCATTCCCATGGGCGCAGAAATGAGCGCAAATGCATTTGCTAATTAAACTACATGGCGCTGGACGTGAAAATGCGAACGCCGCCAGACTGAAACTAGCAAAAACACTTGCGCTTGCGCTTTGCATCGCATTGCGCCGGGTGTATGATAGGGCCCAAAATCTAATACTTAAACTTCATTTATTAATTTTGATATTTGAATACTGATTAAGAAAATGATTTTTGCACTGTATGTTGGTTATTGATCACTCTTCATTTCTTTTAAATCTCTTGATCAATCTCTTTTGTAAAAAACGCAGGGTTCTCACAGTGTCTGTTTTAAAACTGGTCAATCATTTTGATTTTAGTTTGTCTAATCACTTAACGCAGGATCTGTGCTTTCCTGTTTTGTTTGGCGTGATCTCTGCACTGTACAGTTGTGGGTTTGCTATATGTTTGTGTGCTCATGTTTAAGCAACTCTGCTTTTTCTCTGCTTCAGGATCTACAGGCAGCCTCAGTAAACCCTGACCCCAGTCTGAAAGAGTTTGAAGGCGCAACTCTCCGCTACGCCTCCCTCAAGCTTCGGTGTGTGAAAGCAAATAAATACAAATAAATGGAAGAGAGAAAAAAATGACAGTAAGGTGAGATGAAAATGTATATAACTCTTCTGTCTATGTTTGACTGTGTTTAGAAACCCTGCTCCCGTTGAAGAGGAAGATTCCAGCAGCATTAACAGTGACCCTGAAGCCAAGGTGAGGGCACTTGAGTTGGTTCTGCACATACTGCACCTATTCAAAGATAACAACTCTGCAGAGAACTTATTTTAGTCTTATTTTAGGCTCTGAAGCAAATATATATATAAATACTATAATGTATAATAAAGTTGCACGCCATTTGCCTGGTGTTTGTTTAGGAACTGCAACATTATGTGGTTTAACATTTGCTGTTGTAAGAGACAAACATGAATCAAATGAAAGATATACAAACGTCTACTAAATATGTTTGTTGCATCTGCAGCAACACCTCTTACCTCACTGGAAACAGATAAATACTTGCATTCTCATAATGGAAAATAGGCCATTCTGTTTACCTTCGGTTGTGCGAAAGAAATAGACATTTTGCTTTCCGTTTAGAAGTAACAAACAATTTATTTTGAGGCCTAGCTTTGTTAGCTTTTTATTCTGGAAAACAATTTATTGTTTTAACTTGTAGCAGATTTGGAACAAATTATTTAGTAAACGCTGTTTGCTGTTGGTGGCGCTGACAGGAGTCCAGCATCCGGTGTAATTCTAGATAAACATTGCCATCTGCTGGCTGCTCAGAGAAATGCACATGCACGTCATGCTTGGAGACGTGGGCAAAGAATATAATGTAAAACAAATTTGTAGTTAACATTTCTGATGTTTTTATCTAAGATTGAGACATATCCTTAATGGATCAATAAGGAACCCTAATGTTAACATAAACACTAAACAGAGCACTCTTTGTCAAAAGACTGAAGCCCTGTTTGGATGGTAATTCTTTCTCTTGGTGAAGTAGGGAATTTACAACATTTACAGGGGTTACTCTGTGATTTTAATGCTTTCTGAATTCAGAAAAAAAAAAATCCCACCATGTAAAATATTTGGCATTCAAATGCACAAGTTTTATCACTGATGTGCCATGTAAATTTATTTTTACAGGCATCCTCATGAGAAACAATTACAGTTCAATAAATGTGTAGTCACTTGCATTTGTGCCACAAAATGCAAAATGTGAAACATTGTTCTTCAGCTTCTAAAGAAAATAGATGTTGGCAATGGCTGTCAAGATAAAAAATGGTCAAAAAAAAAAGTACAATAAAAGTAGTCCGTTTGCTTTTTGGTGCAAAACATTACAAAAAAAAAAGATGAATCACATTCCAGTTTGGAATTCTGCAGAGTGCATGGTCTTCTTGTTGTACAGTTGCTACCAAAAAAAAAAAAAAAAGAGGTGATGTCCAATGTGTATTTAATCTTTCAAATATTTGATTACACAATGTGTCAAATATTCTACCATTTAAAAGTTTGATGTCTGCAAGTTTTTAAAAAGACTTCTCTTATGCTCACCTATATCATAATATTCGATCAAAATTACAATACAAATAATAATGTTCTGAATTATTGTTACAGTTTAACATAGCTTTTCTTATTTTAATATTTCCTAAAATGTTATTTAATTCTGTGATTCATCACTCCAGTCTTCAGTGTCTCATGATCGTTTAGAAATCAGTCTAATATTCTGATTTCGTGCTCTAGAACATTTCTTATTATTTAATCAGTGTTGAAATTATTTCTGCTGCTTAATATTTTTTAAGCGAGCCATGTTTAATTTTTTTTATTATTTGATGATAATAGACAAAAATGTATGTCTAAATTGAACATCTGACTTTTCTTGAAAATGTGATCTTTATAGTCTTGTATAGATATCGTTGAAAAGGTCTTAACAAGCAGAATGCGAAATAATTGTTCCACGATACCAAATAATACTAGATATCCCACTGATTGGTGCGCTTTTTGATTTGTAGCAGTCCTTAGTAAACTATTGTACTGTAGATTACATTGCATTTAGGCTATGATGTATATCACCTGATGTAACAAATCAAAGGGATTGTAGATTTTGAACACTAAAATAACTGTTTTTATGAAAGATATCCTAAATGTATGTGTCTCATTTGATTGGGTGGACCAGCTGAATTGGCTAGTGCCACCCCGTAGCTCGATTTTAACCGTTACTGTATTTTTCAATTGCAGTTAGGTTATCAGATGAAAAATCATCTGCCATTTGATATATACTTCCCCTTAAGTCCTGCTCTCTCTGTTTCTCTCTCTAACCCCTCTCTGTTGTTTCACACTCTTCCACTTGAGGATCTGTTCTTTCAGCGGCAGTTAAAATCAAACTGAAAGAGCATGACAACATTCTGCCAATTATTAATCTCTCTCACATACAAACACTGTCATAATGGAGGTGCCTCATCACAGATGGTCAGAAAAGAAGAGAGACTGAATGATGGATGATTTTGCTCTCGGAGTACTGGGAGTGAGATACAGATGAGAAAGGAGGAGGGATAAAAGTGGAAGATGAAAGAAAAGATCTTCCCGTAAAAGGGGCCTTCTATTTTGATCTCAGCACCCTGTTGGTTTTGTGTGTGTGTGTGTGTGTGTGAATAATCACGTATGTGTATGATTGCACTCTTTCCCTTTCTCACTAATTTTAGCAGCAGCTATTCTTAGAAGATGCCATGTGAAAATTTGAAGAGGTGTTTCCTCAGTTTAGTCTTTATCACTAAAGAGGAGTAGGAGGATTTTGGATATGAGGCATAATAGAATATACGTATGTAATATCTTACGTTTTATATTTGCTGTGCTCTTCATTTGTTTAAAGTGTGTAGCAGTTGCCCTGTAGTTTGTGCTTAATCAGTGGGATTGTGATATTTTATTACAGTGTTTTGCTGTGCGCTCTCTTGGCTGGGTAGAGATGGCTGAAGAGGACTTGGCTCCGGGTAAAAGCAGCGTCGCTGTTAACAACTGCATTCGTCAACTGTCTTACTGCAAGAATGACATACGAGACACTGTGGGCATCTGGGGAGAGGTGAGATATGGCTTTCTCTCTCTCTCACATACCCGCACACACACACACACAGACACACACACACGCACACTTTTCAGCCAGGCGCATATTCATTAAAAAATATATACAGTGTTTCTAAACATGTCTTGTGTTATCTTGAAAAGAGGGAAGGTAGAAATAAGGGGATAAAACATAAAAAAGCAGAAAGGATAAAAGAAGAAGAGGGAGAGCTGAAAATGTCATGCAGAAAAAAGCAAGTGAATAGAAGAGGAAGAGGAAGAAAGAGAGTTTAATGTGTTGTGACAGGACACAGGAAGAAAGCCTCTGTTCTCCTCCTGCCTTTTATTTTCTGGTCTGATCATTTATTCATTACTTTCAAGTTCATACACCCAAGCATAAGCATACTAAGACCTTATAGTAGCCTGTGACATTGATTCCTAAAGCTGGTGAGTTGCCTGTGTAGGCAGTATTTTAGGGAATCATAGGTGCCCTTCCGACTGGTTTCAGAAGGCTTCTTAGATGCCTTTATTTTAAAAATAATGAAGCATTGCATTTATCCTTTATGGAAAGATTCTGTGAAAATGTGAAGAGAAATATGAGTTATAATTATATTTTAATATTGAAAATCATCTATAATTTAACAATTAAGTTTATACCCAAAATTTCTGTCTTATGCATTTTTGAAAAACTAGCAACATGCAACCCGCCTCGAACCAGTACTCAAGCTATAGTGCGTTTTGTTTGAAATGACATAGATTATGAAATACATTTCATTTAGTACCAAAAAGCGCACACACACACGCAAAAAAATGTATGTAACAAATGTCTGTTTTACCCATTATTGTGTATTTAGGGAATCACTTTTTAAATTAACATGATGAAGCTTTTTCTGTGCTCTGTTTGAATTGTGCTGTTTGTATCAAATTACATGGATTACAGTGTGCTTCTGTATCATTCGATACTTGGGGTTTAATGGTACACAATCATGGCGACTCGGTATGTACCTCTGTTTTAATGTCACGGTTCGGTATGGTTTCAGTACAGCATGGGGGGGGGGGGACTAAACATAAAATTGTTTTCTTTGTATTAAACAATGGTTTACTGAACAAACAAATTACTCTTTATTTTAAATAAATTATTTTAAAATCAATTTTAATTAAAAATTTCTTAGGGATAAATTTTTTTTTTTTTACATTTCCTCAGCTTCTGCTCTAATCTATAGGGAGCACTTTTACATTACTATAAGGCTACAATTAACCACAGAGCCCAAAAATAAATTCAATAACTATTTATTTTTTAATATAATAATCAACACTCAAATTTAAAACAAAATTGTATGCAAACATTTAAATTGCACATAATTAACTTCTAAATTTGAAAATTTCTATTTGTTGTTGAAATATAATCATTTACACAATGCGTTAGATAATTATAATATCACTAACAAATAATGTAAAATATGAGTATGTAGTCAAAAGTTTCACAAAATGCTGTTCTCTAGACTTTATTTCTCTAGCGGACTAATGAGCTGTGGACATTGATGACTTGCCTGAGGTAAATGAAATGCCATGTGACATCTTGTTTACAAGCTGTTTTATTGATGTCTTTCCACGGTTGAAACACTGATCGAGTAATTAAATGAAGCATGAGATGTTCGTTCATGTTTATTTCACATTAAAGCTGGAAGTAAAGTCTGAGATAGAGCTGTTGAGATGATCGCACTCCGACCAGCTGTTTGAACAGAGGCTTTTATACGGCGATCTCTGGTGCCACATCATAGAGTGTCAAAACAGCATTTTTTGTTTGAATTTCCTAAAAAAAAAAAAAAGGACATAATTTGAAAGATGAGACTTAGTTTCTAATTAGAAGTAATAATATTTAAAACCGGAAGTTTCCAATGAAGTTATGCTCATGCAGTGTTTAATCCAACACTTTATTTGTTCGGTACAAATGCGCACCGAACCAAAAGATCCGTACCTAAATTTATGATACAAATATGTGTACCGTAACACCACTATGAGATACCAAAAGGCATAGTTCATTATTAATCAGCACTATTCATATGATGCCTTAAAAGGCAGCTGGCTATGTTTGAATCTGACAGCAAGAAAGCTCACTGGGTTGTAAAACTAAACCCTTATCTTCTCCTCCGACATTGTACTTGTGTGTCCAGGGGAAGGATATGTACCTCATTCTGGAGAATAACATGCTGAATCTGGTTGACCCGATGGATCGGTGCGTTCTACACTCTCAGCCAATCGCAAGCATCCGCGTGTGGGGCGTCGGCCGCGATAATGGAAGGTAAGCACTTTTTTATGGGTTAGTTAAGGAGAAAATGTTAAATGATGAAGGGTTTATGAAATGTTTAATAAATGACAAAGATAAACTGAACAAATTAAACTGAATGATTGAAAGCTCACTCTTTATTTATGAAAATGTGGGAGGCGTATCTAAAATTCTCTTGGAAGCCGCACAGATGTGGCAAAAAAGGATTTTATATCAGTTAAAACTTTACTGATCTCAGCTGCCACAAACATAATCAGGGTCTTATTTACGAGGAGCTAATTTTCTACTTTGCTGATCCTGTTCAGCTGACTGGTCTTCTACCAACACTAATAATGTTTAATCTCTGTGACCCACTGAATGTTAGCTCAAAGCTTTGCATCTTTTTGAATAAGCAGTTTCTGCCTGGTTAAATCAGATAAAGAGCATTTCAAAAACTGAACTGACCCACAAAAGATATCGAATGGATGTAAATTTAAACATTACAATACTTTTTTTGCTACAGGTAAATGCTATATATCAAATAATAAGCAGTTACATCTCAGTATTTTCAGCCTTTTTACAATTTGATATATCACAATATTAATCATTTTAAAGGGCTAATAAAATTTTTATTTTTCCAGCCAGTGTTGCCAAGTATTTTCAGAATGTTAAATGCGATAAATTACAAAAATGCTAAAATTTAATAGAGTAACAGTTTTCCTCACTGTTTCTCCATTAAATAATCATTAGGAAGGAATAATGATATGTAACAACTGCCATGTGTATGCACCAATTGAACATATATTTTTATAAATGTCAGTATAGCAGTATTTCATACATATTTAAAAAATTTTTTTGTTAAAACATTTGAATATGCAAAAAAATGGCAGGCAGAGACTTTCATTTTGAGTGATGACGGTAAAAGAAAATGGTTGAAATTGACAGTTTGCCTTATTCTCAGAATATTTCCTAATTTTATTTCATTAGTAAAATCATGACAAATATATAGTGACTATTCAGTGTAGTGTATTGCATGAAGCATGTGTTCTGTGATTTCTTCACATTTAATTATTCTGCAAACGTCAGCATCTGTGCACCTGTGCACCTGTGACTTTCCTCATGCTCTTATTATCTGTAACACTCTCCAAGAAATTCACTTAATGTGTCTGTGTTAATGCATTCCGATATCAAGACACTCATCCAAATTCTTCACGCAAGGTCACTATATAAAGATTCTGGATCGAAGAAGTCACCCCAGTGAAAGCAGGACAGAAATAAAAGATTGATGAATGAGAGACAAGTGCTAATGAAAGTTTAATCTAGTGTTAAAGGGGCTGCCCGTATGTGTATGTGTAGAGTGATTCTGAGGTCGTCCAAATGTTTCATAGGAATCGCTCACACAATGAAGAGCTTTACTTTTCTTGCTTTAGTCCCTGAAGAGCTGACTGGTATGTGTGTGAGTGTGTGTGAATGATGCAGGGGTGGAATGCAGCATACTTCATCTGGGATGCTGAATCACAGTTTTGCCTTACTAAGTGTAAGAAGTACCACACTCTGACCAGCAGATGGCATGATGGAGGGAATTATACTTCAGTCTTGGCTTTTTGGAATGTATTGTGTAGTCTGCATATGTTAGTATGTGTTCACATGTGATCATTGTGTCCTCTAATGCTAATACTATACTAAGCCCATCAGTAACATTTTCCTCCCAAGACCCTGGAGGAGGTTACCGTAGCGACAAGCAAAACGGGAGGGGGAGGGCAGAAGGAACGCTGGGATTGGATGGATGGAGAGTGAGCGAAAATGAGAAGGGGGTAAAAAAAAAAGAGAGATTGAGTGTAGAGAGGTGAGCTGCATGTTTTTAACAGAGCAGAGGATGAGACGAGGAGGTGAAAATCTGTAGAAGAGGGGTATGGCATAATTCTATAGCAGGAAAAACACATTACTTAATAGATGTGAGTATTTTTCTCTTTTTATGTCTAGCATTTTTTATTATTTACTCTTTAGGTCACCTAACTTTACAGTAACCATGAATAAATGTAAGCCAATTTTTTCTACAGTACTGCATTTGTTGTTAAGTAGTTTACAGGTGAAGTATTTGCTGGAATGAGAAAGGATGTATAAGTAGGGCTGTTAGAAGGTGTAGTGGGTGGAATTTCTTCAGATGGTGTGAATGAGGAGGAGGAGATTTCAGTATTAGAGAATTATGGATGAACTGTATGTGTTGTTATTTACTGTGGTGAGGATAGTATTGTGGAGTACTGCGTGTTCAGTTATTAAAGTAGGTCACGGCAAGATGTTCACGTCACTAAATGGGTTACATTTGAAAGAGACTGCAACTTCCTTGCGTGTTCCCTCAGATCAGGCCTTCCCTCTGATACCATCCCACACATCTACGCAAACTAGAACACATGAATTTTTTTCAAATTCCTTAGGGGAACCTCAAGGTTCTGTTCTCTGTACATTTGCGTTGTTCCCTTTACCTCCTTGTGGTTTCTCATTTACCCTCCAGCACATTTTTCATTTGAATCCTGCTGAGGTAGAGTAAAACCGCCCATTTTTAATAGGTTTTACCAGCTTGGTTGTTTATTCTAGACATTATTGAGAGCACTGGGTTCACCTGGTTTATTCTCTTTCCCTCTCAGTCAGTCATTTAAATCTCTGTTTAACATCTCTGTTTAAATCTCTGTCTGTTAAATATGTATCACACTGCTACATATTCATGGTTTTTACTGGCTGCACACCAAGAGCCTCATGTTTTGAGGTGTCACATACATTGTGATAAATGTCTGAATTCTTGTCACACCTGCTGGTCCTTGTGTCCTATCTCTTCCCTCTTATGTTCTCTTCATACATAATAATGGGGTTTGGAAAATACAATGCTTCCAAAAAAATTAATATTTTCTTGAAATAAGAATCTTCACAGCAAGTTCCAGCAGTTAAAATATGCATCCTGGCATAGCCATTTTTGTGCTCTATTTGTAATGCACATGTTCTGAAATATCTGTACACATTGGAACCCATTTATGAAATATAAACAGATCATGTTTCTGTGTCACTCCTTCACAATACACACGTTGTTGCACTGAATTGTTTGACAGTTTTATGTTAAAAAAGTTTTGTGAATGAAACCGAAACAGAAACAGAAATGAGTTTTCCTTGTGTTTCATTAATGGGCTTTATTTTGTGTATTTTCTCATCATGTTTTTTGTATCTTTTGCTTGACTGCTTTCCGGGACTCAGAGAGAGGTAAATTGATTTACCCTTTTGTTACTTGTATTCTCATCATTGCCTGGTTGTAGTCTCTTGCAGGCCATTGTGTTCATAATAGTTTATTTTTAGCGGAAATGGTAAAGAATGTGTGTAATACAGCTGGAGGTGTAAGTTTAGAGACACTCATTCATCAGACATGTTCACCTGCATATAGTAGCTGAAGTGTGTGCATTTTATCCATAGTTATATTTTACTGAATTTTTTGTTCACTTGAAATGTGGGTGTGTTTCTTTACGTAACTTTTTTTAATTGATTGTTTACTAAAGGGCACATCATCCATCAGGGTGTTTGAGGGCAGTTCTTAGCACATGCACAAACACAAAAATACACACAAATCACATTCACAACTCTTTTTGTTTATAATCAAGTGTCTGCTCATCTGCACTGTTTATTGATGTAATATGGTTGTTGTTGTTTTTTGATAAAGCAGTTCAAATATTAACTTTTTTTTTTAATTATTGCACATTCCTGGTTTAAATTGAAATAAAAATATAATAGCTCGACCTGGATCCATTCTGGTATGTACATTTTTGTTGTCCAATCATTTCCCTATGGACAAGATAAAGTGATGTCCTGCATTTTTCTAGTACGGTATCCTTTTTGGAAATATGACAGATTAAGAGTGAAATGGGTTGTAAAATGTGTTTCATATCGATTTTAAACAGCTGTTTACACATGATTTAATCTTGTTTGATTTTAATTGTGTGCAAACAGGGATTTTGCATATGTAGCGCGAGATAAGGACACCCGGATATTAAAATGTCATGTGTTCCGCTGTGACACCCCTGCCAAAGCCATCGCAACGAGCCTGCACGAAATCTGCTCCAGGGTGAGAACTAAATGCTACACAAACAACATCCAAAATGAAGTGATCCTCAATGACCCATTCAAAACAGTGTCACATAAAAATGATATTATATTGTAGTGAAAACCACTGGCAGTCTCAAGTCTGTGTGCAAGGCTAGAGCACAGCTGAGAATGAAGAAATAGGGTTCACATTCTGTTTAGGCTGCTGATTTAGGGCAGCGAGTTTAATGAGTTCGATTTCTTTGTAATAGATCATGGCAGAGCGCAAGAATGCCAAAGCAATGGCTGGAGGATCCCTACAGGACAGAACACATGCTGGGCTCGATGTCCCGCTACAAGGTAACACAGTATGCTTACAGTATGTGTGTTTCTTCTCTGTTGAATAATAGGTTTGTGTGTGTTAATGTGTATGTTGTTTGTTAACCTTAGCAGAGTTCCCCACACCAAAAACTGAACTGGTGCAGAAATTCCAGGTGTTATATGTTGGCATGATACCGGTTGCCAGACCTATAGGTGAGCAATCACTCATAGTCTTCTTCTTTTTTTTCCCGCACCTACACTCGCTGCTTGAACAAACCAATTTTTTTTTTTATATATACATGTGTTTATTAAAATACAGTGTAAACATTAACAGTTCAGGGTGGAAACTAATGAAAAACCTTATTTAATAGCTGGTTGACCTTCATTCAAATCAGTCACTCATGACTTTCAGACGTTTGGAACTATTCCTCCTTACCAATAGATTTTCAGTTCAGTGATATTTTTGAGATATCTGGTGTGCATCCTCTCTTCAGTTCATGCTTTTGTAACCCATTCCAGCTTTATACAAGACAACAATTCTTCATCTTAGGTGTTCTGAGATGTCTTTTGTGGGATGGTTTACATCAGACAAAAGCGTCTTGTGAATAGCCACCTTTGTAATAGTTTTTTTATAAGTCATGATGACTCTGACCTTGTCTCATTGATTGTACTCTAGCTTACATGACTCCTGACTCCAGTTAGTTTTTGGAGAAATCATTTCCACCCTACATAGTGTGTTATGGAAAGCATCACTGTTTATTTCTGTGAACATTGTTGTGTCTTAGTTCTTATGGCTATTTGATGTTGAAAGCCATAACATACTTTATCCTTGAACTGTACATGCAATTACAAGGTCAGATGTTCTTGTTTTCTAGGCATGGACATTCTCAATGGTGCAATAGACAGTTTGATAACATCATCAATTAGAGATGACTGGATCCCTGTGATGTTGAATGTAGCCGATGCGACAGTCACAGTCATCAAAGAAAAGGCAATTACACATCCTTTCACTCATTAAACCCCTTAACATCTTTATAGTGTTTTACTGAAGTACAACATTTTGTGTTAACACCGTTGTTCAAAAAAGTTTACTCATATATTATTCTTGATGTCATAACTTATATTAGGAGGAAGACGAGGTCTTAGTGGAGTGCCGTGTGCGTTTCCTGTCATTTATGGGAGTTGGGAAAGATGTGCATTCGTTTGCATTCATCATGGACTCTGGAAACCAGCATTTTGAGTGTCATGTGTTTTGGTGTGATCCCAATGCTGGCAGTGTATCAGAGGCTGTTCAGGCAGCATGCATGGTGAGTTATAACACCACATCAAATATAAATGGCCATCGGGCATTATAGCTTAATAGTAAAAAGAATATAAAATGTTGTCATTAATCACTTACCCCCATGTCGTTCCAAACTCGTAAAAGCTTTGTTCGTCTTTGGAACCCATAGACTGGCAGGTTAATTACACTGTCAAAGTCCAGAAAAGTATGAAAAGCATCGTCAGAATAGATCTGCCATCAGTGGTTGAACCGTAACGTTATGAAGCGACGAGAATACTTTTTGTATGCGAAGAAAACGAAAATGATGACTTTATTCAAAAATTCCTTTCCCCTGTCTCTCTCCATTTCATCGTAGTCCATTTTGGGGATTATGAGCTGAACGCAGGCAATGTATGCTCTTCTGTGTTAGCCAGGACACAAGAATGTGCTGTTTTCTTTCAAATCAAAGCTATTTTTCAAATCAGAGCTATTTTCTATGTGTATGTACGCTTTGATTTGAAAGAAAACAGCGCATCCTTGTGCTACGGTTGACACAGAAGAGCATTCAGCTCATATTCTCCAAAACGGTGCTGCGATGATGCAGGATAACAATTCAATGAATTGTTGAATAAAGTCATAATTTTTGTTTTCTACAAAAAGTATTCTCGACACTTCATAATGTTACAGTTGAACCACTGATGGCAGATGGACTATTCTGACATTTTCTTTCATACTTTTCTGGACCTTGACAGTGTATTTTACTTGGCAGTCAATGGGACAGTCACAAGCCTCCTGGTTTTTATCCAAAATATCTTAAATTGTGTTCCGAAAATGAACAATGCATTTACAGGTTTGGAACGACATGTGGGTAATTGATTAATTAAAAATATTTTCATTTTGGTGTGCAGTAACCCTTTAACCAATTTAAATGTCTGATTTATCGTCCACCTTTAGTCCAGATGATCAATTAATTAGATCAACAACCCAACCAAAGCCTATCCCATTCTATTGAAATTTTAGTTATTTCATAAAGTTTAATGTCACATTTCATAACCAGATCTTATGTTAAACATTAAATTCAACACATGAATTCATCCACTCACTGTTTCTTCTTGTTTTCTTCGTTTCTTTGTCTATGAAGTTGAGGTATCAGAAGTGTTTGGTGGCACGCCCTCCTTCTCAGAAAGCCTGCTCACAAGCGCCCCCTGCTGATTCAGTCACTCGCCGCGTCTCCACCAGCGTCAAACGTGGAGTTCTTTCCCTCATCGACACGCTCAAACAGAAGAGACCAGTCACTGAGCTCCCCCAGTGATCTGCCACACAAGCACGCATTCTCACCGTCACGCTCTGCATGCTAATAGCTATCAGAACGTCCTGTACATATCTGTCCAGTCACTTGATGGAGACGAAGCAAAACTTGATGATGAAACCTGTTGGAAATTCTGAAAGAAGTAATTATCAAATGAGCCGATGCCAAGAAAAATACACCCTTCACTCACACACCTAATCCAATATCTACAAGCATCTCTCTTCTGTCTCCCGTATGTCAGTCATGTGTATATCTGCATGGGAAACCACGCGTCTCCAGCATGACTGTAACCAGCAGGCTTCGCCTATCTATAAGCACCACCCTATCTGGACAAAGCCTGCTTAAAGACATCATTTGTGTAACTCGAAAAGAACAAATATGGCTGCTTCACTCAACTGAGCTTCTTCATATTGTCCCAGTTCATCGCTGTCGCATTACCATATGTGTGGTGTGTAGAGGAACTGGATGCTGCTTCATTCAGTGTCGTAAAAGCTATTCTTTATTATCCTGATGAACACAAAACAAGAATGGGTGGATGAGAGGAACTGTGCACTGTGTTCCATTTAAAGTCGGATGACGGATGTTCTTACTTGATATCTTCTGACCAATGTGCTCCAGTGATCAGTGCTCAAAAGATGATGGGCAAAAGTGTGGTAACATTAGCGAGATTTTGGTGAACATTTGGACCATTGTTAATTGTCAGTACTGCAGCGATGTATGAAGCACAACTCATGCAAAAGTTGCTTTCAAACCAAGTATATTTCTGTTGGTCAGTGCAGTAAAAAACTTAAACCCGATGAGAAATCTGCATGGGGAAATCGTTCACCCTCAAGTGAAATGACTATTCACATGGATTCCTATTGACACATTCGTAAACGTGACCAGGCCTTCTGGCAACAAATCAACAACACTACATTACATTAGCATTGCATTTGTTCAGTGTCAACAATGCACAAATTGTGGGGGAAGAATGGCACCTCACAATGGCAATTTGGAAATTCAAATTTAAGTGAAGTCAAGTCCTTTGCACTTTCCCAAGTAGGAAGACGGAAATTGCAACTCTTTCAGCTGAGTGAAACATCAATGTTGAAATACGTCAAAGATTTCACCAACTGATTTTGCTTTCTCCAAGAAGCTGTGCTGACACGTTCATCTTCACCGGAAGTTGATGAAGAGGCTCGGAAATGCCAATATTAATCAAACAACTGATGAATCAGACTTGCTGTGCATTAACACAGGTGGAAGGACATTAAAACTGTTCAGTTTAGTGTGTACTGTAGATGTAAAGTATGAATGTGCTTTTTATATTTCCAAAGTGAAATTGCCTTTTTCGTTTTTCTTTGAAAGAGAGAATGTTGCGGAAGAGAAGTGAATTACTCATGGAGCAACATACAGGAGGCGGCAAGAACTTTCCCTAGAGTCAAACAGTTCAATCGTGTCAATTCTGCTTTGAACCCCAGTGTAGTGCTTACTTCCTAGAGAGGTTCTCCAGTGACTGAAAGTAAAAAAAAAAAAAAACCTGACTAATAGGAGCTATCTGCAGCAGATCCAAGTTAGTGAAAAAACTCCAGAGCTATTTCAGTTCCAGCATTCATTCCTGATGTTTGGATGGCATTAGTGGCTCTACATGTCCTGGTTGCGCTTCACAAATGTTTTTATTTTTTACTTCCCCGCACGTACCTAAATGGTCTTGCTGTACTCTTAGACTTACCCTTTCTTTCACAAGGGTTTAGATGAGTCACTTATGTGTGTACATATAGTATCTATATATAGCAAACATCATATCATAAGGCTTTATTTTTTGAATTTCAGATACTTTTATTTTGTCATGTTTTATTTGTTTTGGTCATACTTGCCTTGGCATGTCTTGTGATCCCGTATAGTCTGGCCATACTGTAAAAAACAATCATGTATGTGTTGTAGATAAACCGACAAAACAAAGGAAAGAAGAAGAGTGAAAGATGGTAGAGATTGTGAATATGAATTTATTTTATGGTCCTTTTTAGGAGAGCTAGCTCTAGAGGAGGAGATGTGAACTGTAAGTGTCTATCTATGCATTCTTTTAGCTCTGAGGAAGATCTGAGAGGGGAAAAAAATGTCCTGGGACAATTTAAGAAGAAAAACTGTACTAAACAGAAATGATATTTTTTATTTTATTTATTCTATTTTATATCGGTATATACTGGTTGCATTGTTATGTATCATAAGCTTAGACATTCTTTACCCTTATACAACAAATCAAACAAATTTCAATTCAAATCACTGTACAGTTACTCTGGAGAGCTGTTTATCTCAGACGCTGACTGCCATGATAACATAAGATCAAAAAGGCTTTGTACTATCTGTACATGCTGCCCAAACCAATATTAGATGTAGGTATAGCTTCAGTCTGCTTTAGAATACGCTATATGGACAAAAGCATTTTAAACCTAACAAGTGGCTACAAGGTTGTAACTGGTGCATAATCAATCTCAGACAAAATCTTATTTGGAACCCTTCACTTAAAAATGTGTTTTGAGACTTGAGATGCAGTGCAGGATTTGGTGAAATTGGTGCCCAATGCAGGGACTCAAAACACATTTTTTAAAGTTTAAATAAGATTTGTTTTAAAACATGGCACCCAACATAGGATTTCAAAAGACGTGTTTTTTTAAAAAGGCTTAACTTCATAACACCACGCGTAGGTTCTGGTGACACATTTAAAAAAGTTTAAACTCAATGCAGTTTAAAAATTTTGCGCCCAATGTAGGGTCTCGAGACCCTTTTAGATTTAATTTAAAAGCTACAAAAATCAAAGACGTCTATCTACAACGCATAACACAGTTACAATAGCAAACTATTACAAAGCTGTGCAGTGAAACAAATTTTCTGCAAATTAGGACACAGTTGAAACTGGTATGTCAGCAAAAAGAAGGACGTGTGTCCTTTTAATGATTTGTATTGTATTACACATCCATTTGGTAATTTAGTGTATGTTCCAAAATGTCAGTTTAAACATGATTACCACAATCAGATTTTTCACCAAGACCAAAATTAGAGCGCATTTTGTTTGGGCAGTATGTAGATTTTTAGCTAGCTCTATAACCATTTCTCTTGTATCTTGACGGCACGAGGCCTCCACTTTCATCCTGCAGATAATCAGTGTTAAAATGACCTGAAACGAAATCAAACTGCCTCTGTACTGCACCCCTTCGCTTTTCCTCTCTTATTATCTCTTGCAGTTTTGAAGTGCATATTGGTTTTTGTTCATGTCACTCTGTGATGTTGGGTCTTATCCAACTTAATGTTTTCTTTTGGACTTTTTTTTGGTTCCCTCCTTTTTTGGGAGGGGGGGGGGTCACAGTGAATAGGAATCAGTCACACTTTATGTTTCAAAATGAATTCAGTGGCAACCGTCAAAGTCAGCTGATACATGCAAAACCAGAAAGAGGGAGGAGGCTCATGGTTAGTGTAGTCCAGTTCAATAATTCAGCGTAGAATCATCATTCTCTTGTTAGTCAAGAGTAGTGTGTTTGACTCTCGTGTTCTTGAATGTTGAATCACTCTGATTGGCGATTATCAGGGGAAATCTCATCAGAAGGATTAACAAGCTAAGAATTAACACTACTGGTGAAGTACACTCAAAAACACGTTTTTGTGGAAACGTTGGCTTTCTCTGCTCTACACTACTTTGTACACCATATAAATGTAAACTGTCGTGAAAATAAATGGCATATCACAAAATACATCAAAATGTTTCTGGCTGTTAATTGATTTCATAAAATATAGTCTGTTGTTAGTAGCAAGAAATGTCCTAATGAACTAATGAATGCAGCTTTTCAGTTTTCAAATTGTTGTGGCAATGTGTTTGATTTTCTTATGGACCACTGAGGTTTAGGGGTGGACCTTCATGCTTAACATGTCTAAAAAAATCTAAGCCTAATAGTATACAATCATATGAAATTGCCAACTTGCAAAATAGTTTTCTTAGGAGATGGGGTTGGATATTAACAAAATATGAGTCATTAAAGCTTTAGGGGCATAATTATTAAATTCATAAAACATTTTCTTTTGTATTGTGACATATATCTGATTATCAGAAAATTTAGGGCAGACACTTGGTTCTAGAATTCTGAATATTTATAGTTGGTCGTAAGAAAGGGCCAAGGTTTAAGCAGCTAAAATTATGGATGTAGTCCAACATTTGTCATCAAAATAAATAAATTAATAAACATGCTGACTTAACATGATCAAACTGTATAAAATAGTTACATTGCAGAAATGGCTAAGAAAATATGGTGAATAAATAATGGGTAAAAAAAACTTATGTAAACATTTTATAGAGATACAAAATCTGGTTTCAACTGATTTAATGAATAATTAAGATATAAATTGGTTAAATTAATTTCAATAAATTGAGATATAAATGTGATTTTAAGTAATACAACACTCAGTCAATCAACTAGTGCATATTACACTGAAAAAAATGATTCGATGAATTTACTAAAAAAATGTATGGTAAGTGGTTGCAATCTATTTATTTCAGCTATATTTAAATAAACTAATTTAGTTGATTAACTTTCAGCAAAATTTTTATTTAAATGTAGCTAAAATAAATTGATTGCAACCACTTATAAAAAAGTTGTAAATTCAATGAATCATTTTTTTTCAGTGTAATGTAAATCTGTTTTCTCATATTCTGACATATAGTGCAACACACAAAATTAGAACCTTAGGTTACAAGCCACGAATAAAATAATTTATTTAACACAGTATACATTATACAGTTACAGTGTTGCCAAAGTACATCATACACGTTAAAGGGATAGTCCACCCAAAAATGAAAATTCTATCATTAATTATTTACCCTCATGTTGTTTGAAACCTTCAAGACATCCATTCATGTTTGGAAAACAAATGATTATAAAGATATTTTTGATTAAATCTGAGAGCTTTCTGACCTCTTAAGTCATAATTAAAAAAATTTGCGCACAAGAATATTATCATAGCTTCATAAAATTACGGTTGAACCACTGATGTCACATGGATTATTTTGTCGATGTTCTTGGTACTTTTCTGGGCCTTGACCACGGTAGGACCCTTGCTGTCTATGGAGGGTCAGAAAGCTCTCGGATTTCATCAAAAATATCTTAACTTGTGTTCAAAAGATGAACAAATTTATGAGTTTGAAATTACATGTGGCTGAGTAATTAATGACAGTATTTTGGGGTGAGCTATCCCTTTTATAAACCATAGTTGATTAAATAGTTATGAGATCAGTACCTTGCTTTCAGTGGCGATAAACTTGTGTACTACAATTCTTCTTTTGCACAGAAGCACACAGGAAGTGTATTTCTGAACAACAGGTTGTAGCTCAATGCCAAAGGATGGAGTCTCTGCCTTTGGCAATGCTGCTAGAAGAGGAAAGACTGCTGGAGAAATTAGAAGACATGGAGGAGTACAATCGATAGGGGGATGAAGAGGGATGTGAAGGACTGAGCGGATACACAGGAGGAAGACTAAACTCTCTTGACCGGTTTTCCTCCCTGTCTAGCTTGAAGGCTTCTGATTTGATCATTTCCTTTTTTGGTTTAACAGACTCTCGTTGAGACAAATGTCTGAATCTGTGTGGTGACACTGGGGTTCTGGTGGCAGGGGGTTTGCTCTGAGGTGGAGTTGGTTTAATGGAGGTAATGGTTGTGTGTTGAGATGGCCGAAGGTGCAGGAGCTTCTTGCGTAGAGGACGAGACCTGCTCTGACGTTCTTTACGAGTGCGGGACTTAGACTTTTTTCTCTTAGACTGCTTAGTAACTTTAGCTCTAGGCTTATGACCTTTTGGTCGCTTCTTCTGCACAACAGAAGGCTGATTTCTATTGTTGGATGAGTGGTCTAGAACACTGGAGTGATTTGTAGTGCTAGATGTGGCATCCATAACTGCTGATTTTTGACTTGAAGCATGATCTAGGATTGTGGAACTGTCATTCAGGACTATGGAAGTGTGATTTGAATCGTCTGCTGTCTGACTGATCATCACCGATGCAGGAGGCTCAATCAGGGAGGAAAGCGGAAGAATTGGTTTAGATCCTTTTAGTTTTTTTCTCTTTTTCGGTTTCTCTCCGTTCATGGGGTCAGGAGGGAGCAGTTCGCCCAACAAACCTTTAGCAGCAGCTCGTGCTAAAATATCCTGCACAGTTTCTACCTCCGCTGGGTCTTGCTGTTAGAAAGTAAAACACACACACATACACATAGATAGAGCAATATTACATATAGGGAGACTGAGGCCATTTGTCACAAAGGTTTTATCTCAACAGTCTTAGCCACGACACAATCACAGTCTGCCGATCATATGATTTATTCTGCTCACAATCCTGGAAAAGTCCTGGTAAGCTCTGAATTAACTTCTGTCAACAATAAATAGAAGTTAGATTTTAATCCTAAAGTTAAAAACGGTGTTTTTGGGACAGGGGTTTATGTCATTTTGGGGCAAGTTGTCTTGTGTTTTCAATGGATTTAATAAATAATTTTTTTTTTTTATTATTCAATCAATGTTGAAAACAGTTGTATTGGCCGATAATCACTTTTGGATGACTGATCGGCGTTCTCTAAAAAGGCCCATCTCATAAAACCGATCTCAAGCTGATGATGCGCCTGCCGTGAGAGGTTTGGCATGATATACAGCGGGTTCACATTACTTTGTTTGCAGTGTGAATGTGGTGCGTTTTTCCCCCGTGCTTATGTTAAAGGATTAAGGCGTTCACACTGCATAAACGGTTGCAGTCTGGCAGTGCGTTCCAGGAGCGGTGCGTCTGCAGCAGTGCAGAGATTGTTTTTTTTTTGCTGTGCTGCACGCTGAATGAAAGGAGTCATATGATGCTTTTAAAATATCATTATTTGGTGTATTTGGTGTAACAGATTATGTTGACATGCTTTAATGTTAATAGTCTCTCTCTCTCTCTCTCTCTCACACACATACACAACGCGAAAATCTCAGCATTTTAACAGTCAATAGCAAATGCTTAAACTAATAACAAATATTACATTAGCTGATTCAGAAGCGCCAGATTGTCGTAGCAAAGTCAGAATTACCTCCTCTCCTGGGTTCATGAAACAGTAGTCCATAAAATGTGTTGCTGTTCTGTTGTAAATAATCTTAAAGATTCCTAAATGCATATAAATTCGGAAGGCCAAATAAAGTGCTTTTGCTTTCACCTAGATACACACTGCATCTCTCTGACACGGCTGCTTCAACACTATCTGTGGTTACTGAAAGCATGCCTTCTTAGTTTGTGTGAAAATTTGGGCAGCATTACGCAAATATTTCCACATAATAACGTAGACGTGTGGGGGTGTGTTTGAATGAGCCGTTTTAGGGGGGACTGGCAGAGTCTTAACTTTGATAAAGAATATATCTTCGGATTTGAGACTTTAGTCTTTTCAACTTTACAGATCTTTACAGATATAAGAGTCACCTATGAGAGGAAGTAATTTTCAAAAATGAAATTCAGGCCCTGAATAAATGTCTAAAAATCTTGATTGGATCATTTCCATAAATAATTCTACATAATAAAAAGTAGGCTTTAAAAAGATTGGTATTGGTGATCAGATTGGCAGATACTGTTTTCTGTGATCAGCGATTGACCTGATCATTTAGGGAAACAGTTGTGCTGCTTAAACTTTTTAAGCAAACCATGATCAATGGTTTTTTATTAAAGAGGATTCTTTAATAAATAGTAATTTAAAAAAGCATTTATTTGAAACCAAGATCATTCTAAATGTTTATATTGCCACTGTTAATAATTTTAATGCATCGTCATCAAGTGTTAATTTCTTTGGAAAAAAATATCTCACTCACATAAAAAAATATATTTTTGCATTTCACAACTGTTTTATTATCAGTGATAAATAGCAGATTCCTGTAATGATAACTTTTGGAGGATTATGTTATTAATTTCAGTTGACTTGTATATTCATTATAGTACAAAAGTAACAACTAACCCCAGTTTATATGCAGTAAGTATTAAGTGCAAATGCAAGCTTACACACACACACACACACACACACACAAAGCTACAGGCATGTTTCTCTTGCTGTATGTGGTCTTGTGTGGATGCTAATGTGATCAGACACATGTGTTCATTATTTAGTGTGAACCGGAGCTACACTGGCAGTATTTAAGACAGCAATGCATCAAGCTCTGCATGAGAGCGGTGTGAATGTGTGTGTGTGTGTGTGTGTGAGCTCTCACACCAACTCTACTCACAGACACTTCTTCATGCTTGTTTAGATATAAACACAGCATATGAATCACAGCAAATCATCATGGCTGTAAAAGTCCTATTATATACTGCGGGTAAAATAAGTATGGAACACATCAACATTTTTCTAAGTAAATATATTTCTAAAGGTGCTGTTGACATGAAATTTTCACCAAGAAAGGGAGGTGCAAAAAGGCATGTATAGCAAAGACACCATCTGAAATCTATCTGTAATTAGAAAGCAATCCTGCCCATTGTCAGTGGAAATTAATATTAGTTGGTTCAGTCCTAACTGATGGCCTATAAAAAGGCATCATGTCACATGATCAAGTGTGTCACACAAGAAACATTTCATGATGGTTAAACGCAAAGAGCTTTTTTAAGACCATAGCATCCACAAAAAACACGTTGAAGCTTGTTTAAAGTTTGCTGCACACTGGGAGAATAGTCTGATCAGATGAGACAAAAATTGTACTCTTTGGATGCCATAATACAACACACCATGTTTGGAGGTCAAATGGCACTGCACCAAAACATCACCACAAAACATCATGGTATAACAATGGTAAAATTCATATAATTGAAGAATATGGAAAAATGTACCAAGACATTCTTTCATAAATATCTACTGCCATCTACCAGGATGATGAAGATGAAATGAGTGTGGACATTCCAGCGAGACAATGATCCCAAACACAACCAAGTAAACTCTCATTTGGTTTCAGAGAAAGTAAGTAAAGCTGCTAGAATGGCCCAGCCAATCACCTTGCTTGAATCCAACAGAAAATCTAAAAATATTTTCTAAGAACTAAAGATTAGAGTTCATAGAAGAGGCCCATGGAACCTTCAAGATTTGAAGACTGTTTGTGTGGAAGAATGGGCCAAAATTACACCTGAGCAATGCATGTGACTAGTTTCCCCAGGAGGCATCTTCAAGCTGTCATTACCAACAAAGGCTTTTTTACAAAGTATTTACAAAATTTCAGTAAGCGTGTTCAGTGTGTCTTCTTTGGGTCATTCCATTTTATTACAAAGAACTTAATTTCTGATCTTATTTGTATTTTCTTTAAACTTTTTTGTTTTTGTTAATTACGGATTACTTGGGTTGTTCCTGACATCTGGTGACAATTTCATGTCAACAACACCCTTTAGAAAAATGTTGATGTGTTCAATACTTATTTTATATATTTTATATATATTTTATATGTTATAAAACCTATTAGTCATTTGATTTCCTTTTGTTGCTTATTTCTCACCTCTCTTTTCATCACACAGAGGAAACAGCCATTCGTGACGTCAGATGCTTGAGTTCTGAAAAACTTCTCTTCCTCATCATCCCATCCTGCACTGACCAGCCTGAGAGAAACATGGAGAGAGATGTTTTGTGTTGTAAATTCAATCCAACTCATATCCATTTTTTCATAATTCAAACATTCACATAATCCTTCCCCCACTTGCTTTTCTGTGGATTAACTGCTGTTTCCATGGATACACCAACTTTAAATCCTTACAGTTAGTGGCGTGTGACAGGAAAGACTTAATGCTTGGACTGTGTGTGTGTGTGTGTGTGTGTGTGTGTGAGAGAGCGATGTGTGTGTACCTGAAGGGCACAGCTTTTGCTCTGCTGTCTGCGTTCTGAAGCGCTCTCTTCACAAGTCTTTCATTCTCCTCTGGATATACTGAGCATGTGCAGTACACCACAGCCTTCACCTTAGGAACTGCAGTTAATCAAGTTAGGTCACTATAACTCAGATGATGTGCATTAGTCAATATGTGATTTATAAATGAATTCTATACCAAAAATTTTGGGTCAGCAATATTTTAGTTTGATATTTGATAAAAAAAATCCTAAAACAGAAATATTGTGAAAGATTATTACAATTTCAGTGTTTTATATTTTAAAGGGGTAATGAACTGAGAAATCAAAATTCCCTTGATCTTTAGATATATAATGCTATAAAAACATTCTGTACATATCTTGTTAGTCAGAAACAGCTTATATTGAAGCCGATCTGTCATAATGACAGCTTGTGGAATGTGCCACAATGTGAAGTAATCGTGTGCCTCAACACTTTCCTTGTCCAGATACCCACATTTGCTGTCTTTGCACTTGATCAGTTGACTACTTCTATGACGTAATTAATGTATTTGGCCCAAGTGAGGATGAAGATAAGTGAGTGTACAACTTTTACCTGACGGGACACACTTATAGTGTTGTAAATAGACAAGTGTTTAGTCTTTGCATTTTAAATAAACTTTTAAACGTTATAGTTATATAACGTTATTTATGACACAATATAATTTTTAGTGCTTCTAATTAAGTGAGGAAAAAGCAGTTGCAAATGATGTTCAAAATAAAAAATAGGCTACTCATCTTTGCACAAATAAAACGTGTAGCACTTTGTTTAACAACCAAATTATATGTATTATCTAATTATTATTAATATTTACCTTACATTGAAAAAGTTTCCATGACCTTTTGCGATCTTGGCAAAAAGGCACGCAATTTATTTCCAGAACATGGTGCATGATGGGATACACTAAGCCTTGAATACTGCTCTGGAGTGTGGATTTAGTGATTTAGTGTGTGTTAAGGGGACTGCGCTTTGGCGTTTTTAAGTACTCGGACAGTCTTGCGCACTTAACTTCCTGTCGCATGCTCACACTCTCAAATTGCCAAAATCGCTATACTTGGAAATCGCAAGTGTGGGTATTTGGACAAGGCAAATGTCTCCACAGAGGAAGATCAACATCTGCTTCTACAGCGCTGCCTGTTTAGCCCCGCCCACCGATTCACGCATTTACTGTAAATAATGAGAGAGGCAAACACAGGTCTACGCAGAAGCCAAATGATAAACTGTATTTGATGAACTTCCAGATCCAGACAGTGTCAGTAATAACTTGGCCCATGGTTCACTTAATTTTTACGGCGGATTCATATAGAAACAATGCACAATTCGACACAAGATTTTCAAAAAGATTGAAACTAAAAGACAATGCTGTTCTGACTATATTGGATCACAAGTGTGAGTAACTGTTATTATTGTGTAACCGCTATTGCTTTGTCTGTTGTTACAGACAGTATGAAACCTACTGAATTAGCCAATCATAGCAGTGGGCATTTACTTACAAGTTTACAATTCTTCATGTCTGTTCAAACAGAGGGTTCTGATTAGGGGGTTCAAAACAAGACAGAAAATAGCCTATTACTTCTAAATTATGGTGACAGTACAAAATAATAAAAAAAGGCAGTTCATGAACCCTTTAATATATTTTTAAACATTATTTAAGCAGACATTATTCCTGTCTTTTCTTTGTCAATAATTTTGTCTTTTCTCTCACAACATAAACTTATGAAGGTAATGCGGAAAAAAACTATTTATTTGTTCTTGATAGAACGGTTCAGGATGTATTCTCTATATTGTATTAATGCAACCTTTTTACAGAAAATAAACAAACAGGTTTGGGGTAAGGTTAGGGACATGTTTGGTGGTATCGGAAGATTTAAAGGGATACTCCAACCCAAAATGAAAATTCTCTTATCCCATGTCGTTCCTAACCAGTAAAAGCTCAGTTAGTATATTTTGGATGAAAACCGGGAGGCTTGTGCCATAGAAGTAAGTTACACTGTCAAGGACCAGAAAAGTATAAAAAGCATCGTCAGAATAGTCCATCTGCCATCAGTGTTTCAACCGGAATGTTATAAAGCGGAAAGAATACTTTTTGTACACAAAGAAAACAAAAATAAGGACTTTATTCAACAATACCTTTGTCAACAGTGTCCTATGTGTCTCTCTACATCATCACTCAAATGGTCTTCTGTGTCAGCTGCACCACAAGGATGCACTTTTTTTTTTAACGTGCATTTATGCTTTGATTTGAAGGAAAACCGTGCATCCTTTTAAGTACACAGTAGTTAAGGCCACTTAATATGAAATGGGACCAAATTAGGTTCAGTACAGAGGGCAGGAAAAATTAACAGAACCGCATATTGTTTTTGCATTTTCACTTAGAAGGAGTATTAAAACTACTTAATGTCACAGAATCAGGTAATAAATGAATGCGTGTTTGTGCGTGTGTATTTGTGTGTGTCTCACAGGTGAGTGCATGGTTGAGGTCTTGTTTCTGCTTGGCAACTAGTGCCTCCAGTTTACTCTCAGAGACGATTCCTTTAGATAAGCCATGCAGCAGCCCTCTGTCTGAATAAGAGCAGTATTCGTTATTTTCGTTATTTGGTATTTATTCAATGCTCACCCAACTGCCACAATGGAAAAGAGAATGTCTCAAATGTAAAATCATGCATTGCTTTACCTCCACTCTCATTGAGGATAAACTCAACAGGGTTACAAAGAGCTGACGCAGAACACTTTGGGAGCAACACAATCACCCGAACCTTCTGAATACGCAAATCCCATTCATTAAGTTCACTGAAGTACTCAGACATCAGTTTCACATCTATGAGGAAAAAAGGAAGAAAATGCCTGAGAACCAATACTTTACTACTGGCCAAACAAAAAAAGGTCATTTTTATTATCACTCATGTGAAAGTGACGGTGAAAGTGAAAGTGACGTGACATTCAGCCAAGTATGGTGACCCATACTCAGAATTTGTGCTCTGCATTTAACCCATCCGAAGTGCACACACACAGAGCAGTGAACACACACACCCTGTGAACACACACCCGGAGCAGTGGGCAGCCATTTATGCTGCTAAAGGGGCATGCATTTATGCATTTATGCTCATGAATAAGGCTCAGCAGAATAACACTTACTTTTGCAGGCAGTAGAGGTGAGGATGGTTTGTAATTCATTGTTGAAGGTGGATAAATTAAGGACCCCACATACATGTACACAGCCAGAACAGGCAGCAGCCTGGACAGCTACATGAGCCACTGTCAGAGCAGAGAAAGATCCCACCATCAGAACATCTCCACGCTCCACCAACAGCGGGCGAATCGCACAGGCGGCCAGACTGCGAGATCTATCCTGTATTCATACACGCAAATTAAACCTGGATATTGATTTGCACTGATGATGCTTGTTTGTGTGTGTGTCTTTATTACCTGTATTATGAGTGTGTGTTCTGACACTAGGTTGGTTTTCTCCAGTTGTTTTGAGAGCCGTCTGGGAAACAGCAGTACATTGGAACAATGTTTGTCCTTACAGAACACATTTCCTACCAGGGGTGTGTGTGAGTCGACCTGAGTAAAGCCGGATGTCTCCAGAGTCTCACACACATTTTCAATGCTGAATATATTGGAATGCAAACACAATATGAGAAGTGTACATAATAGAAAATAAGGAAAATACATGTGTGTATACATAAATACATACACAGACACACTACCTGGCTTTGAGGGTGTTGACCCAGGCATAGAGTGGTAATGTTTGTGACCTTTGTTGTTTAACCCTCACAACTGGTGGCAGGAAACTGTCAATTGTCAGCAAATTCTGTTTTATTCTGTAATGAGCCAGTGAGGCTTCCAGTTTGGTCTTGAACCTGATATGTATACACAAACATACAAGCACCATTTTTAAGGTCCAACAATTATGGATTGTATCACCATTATATCACCAGAGGATTAATTTAATTTAATTTAATTTAATTTAATTTAATTTAATTTAATTTAATTTAATTTAATTTAATTTAATTTAATTTAATTTAATTTAATTTAATTTAATTTAATTTAATTTAATTTAATTTAATTTAATTTTCAGGACAATGTTGCAGCCCTGCAGCATGTAGGGAAAAAGAAATAAAGCTGAAAAAAAAACAAAAAACAAAAAAAACAATGCCAGTTGTGAAATGAGGTCATATTCCAAAACTCACAACTCACTCACAAGTCACTCACAACTGGAAACACATAAAAAATAAGTTCAGTAAAGACAGAAAAAAAAAAAAACGATTTTCTCATTCTCATTTGAAAGTGTAAGAGTTTTAATCTACAATATTAAATTTCCATCTTACAGTAAAAAATACAATAGTTAAAATAGAAAATTAAGTCACAATTTTAAAAAATGCAACAAATGAGTTAACATTACAATATACAGTATAATATTACAATTGAGAGAGAGAAAGTCACATTTATAAGTTAAAATTTGAGATACTGTAAGAAGTTGCAAATACACCTTTAAACTTTGTCAATTTCGGTAATTTGAGACATTTCCGAGATCATCTCTGAAACTGAGGATACTTAAGTAAAGATCTCAACTTGCTCTCCAATTAATGTCATTGCTGTCTAGGAGACATGGGTGGGATTTTTCATCCCATCATGGGTTTCAAAGAACATCATTTCTGTAAGTCTAAAGAATGAATGCATTTTCTCAGGGCAGACCTGCTCGTACTGACCTACAAAGGCTGTCCTCCACCTGTCTCACTTCCTTTATTAGTCCCTCCTCTGCTCTTTGCATTGGCTCTCTGGGCTGGAACTTCCTGTCCAGGAGGTCACAGAGTACGACCACCACAAGAGCCATAAGATCATCTGGCTGAACAAACACAAACTCAAAGTCAATCATAATATCAAGATAAAAGGGCAGATGTCAGTCCTAACAGACCCACCATTTGCTGAGAACGGTAAAAGTAGCTGTCAGTCAGGATCTCCTCCAGTAGATCTTGGTCTGTGATTGTAGGAGAAAGTTTGGGATATTTAGCTTGAATAAATGTAAAACAACAACAACAACAACAACAAAGTCAAGCAATACTGTACTTTTGCTATTCTGTCGCTTCTATACTGCAGTAGATTATTCTAATACAACAGCATAATATGAAGAATTAATGTGGGAAACACAATGCGAGTAAAAACTGAAAAACAGAATGTGAACTGAATATATATAAATTAAATTTGTTCAACTTTCATGATTTATTTTTTGTGTAAATTTTATTTGTTTCTTTGTTTGTTTTAAGCATAGATCTACTTTTTTTTGTATTTAAGCTCAAAAAAATATATAAAAAAGCTACTTTAATATATTGTATGATACATTAGACTGATAAGCTTTTGTCAGATTTTTCCAAATTGCATACAAATATAAATTATTTGTTGTTTTTGTGTTTCTGGATGATAGATCTGGCTGCAGATATAAACTGACCTCATGCTTACAGTTCAGCGCAGCCATTAAAGTGCTACAGGAGTCAGTTAACTGATGTCTGACCTGCGCACTAAAAGCAAATAGATGTCCTTAAAAAAAAAGTAAAAAAGTCTCCCCTAAGCAAAATTTTGTAAGTGAGAGAGCGAGAAAGATTGAGCGAGCGAGCGAGAGAGAGAGAGAGAGAGAGAGAGAGAGAGAGAGAGAGAAAGAAAGAGAGATGAAGGGAGTAGAGGAATCAGTCAGAGACATGTGTAGGGAAGATAAGCTACAAGAAGAAACTCAACCAGAATGTGACCAGACATTCCCAAATGACTGATTCAGGAGCTCAGTAATGGAAAGAAGAGGTCAGTGGAGAAGAAATGACAGGAAACATGGAGAGCATGCAGCTTTCCATGAACCACAACCCCAAAATCTGTCTATTATCTTTACATTTTCTCATACAAAGCTTTGAAAAATAAAATAAAAATACAACCAAACATGGTAGCATCACATTATTAATTAAAATTAGTTAATACATAAGAGAAAAACCAACAATAAGCAATATTCATGTTAGCTCAGGTCCATTAAATATACGTTAACAAAAGTAAACGTTGAAATTAACATTAAATATAGATTACTAAGGATATTAATATTCAATATTACCAATATGCTGAAAAATATATTGACATAAAATATTGTTTTCAACTCAATTTAAGATTCAATTTGTACCAAGCAGGGTTATCTTAATGTCTGTTACATCAGAGACCACCAAAAAAAAAAAAAGAAAAAAAAAGAAATTAAGAGTTACATAAAACCCCAGTCGTCTCTACAACATTATATAAAAAAAACTCTGCTGTACTAAAGGAGAGGATAGGATAGGATGAAAAATTTGGGATACAGTAATATACGTTTATGACTCTTCATCTGTTTCCAACTACACCTTTGAGTCATGAGGGACTGAATAATTGATGTTAAAAGTTTTGTAGGCCATAAAAAGCATGACATCACTGACCGCAGGGATGTTATCGGCAAAAACAATCAAGATGAATTGGACACATTCGATTCTTGTGCCCTCTAAAAAACTTCTTTATCATCACTATCTTCATGATATTTACACTCTTACCCAAGGCTTATTTTGCTAGAATGCTAGAATTGGAAATGTAATGTAATACTTGAAAATCCATTTTGGCCTGGCTTGATTTTGTCACTCACATTTCAGAGTGTTGAACGCCAGCTCATATGCCCAATACTCATTCTTCTTGGTGTCGACATCACCGTCATTAACAATCCCAGGATCTTCATCATCATCCCCATCATCATCACCACCACCATCGCCTTTAGGACTGGTGCGCCTATAGCGAATGAGTCGGTGCGCCAGATCTTTCTCCACATGAGATTTCTGGAAAATAGCTGCAGCATGAATGTACACAGAGTCTGGGAATCCCACAGGCATCCCCTCTCTCTTCAGATTATTCCTTTCTGTGGGCACTGCAGTGACCCTCTTTTTAAGGGACTGGATACATACTTTTCTCATTGGGCTCTTAGGAGAGACTGGACTGTGTGCTTTATTCTTAGGAGCTGATTCTTGGTCCAGCAAGTTCAGTGATGTGACGTCTGGTAGATCTGAGTCCAGTGTGGAGCTGAGAGTCTGTTTAACCATTCTGTAAAAACACACTGCATTTGTGGTTATCATAGATCAGCTTGAAGTATTATTTTAGAGAGGCTTTCAAATAGGATCAATACATTGACAATATTAAAGCCAGTTATTTAACTTGTAAACAACATGTTTTCTCACACAGTATAATATAGTCTTTAAATAAATCAAACTACAGGGATCAACAAATTTGAACCTTAAATATTTCTTATTTATTTTACATAATATTTCTTTATTTATTTCTGTCCTTACTTTTATTCTTGTAACCGTTTAGATCAGAATTTTAATCCAAGATTGTAGACTTTTTTTGAATCCACTGTACATAAATGACTTTCCAAAAGTTTAGGTTCCGTGTAACTTGATGAAAAGTAATCAGAAGTGACAGTGCAGACTGTCCATATGAAATTTCTTTTCATCAAAGAATCCTGACAAAATGATTACGATATTATGAAATGTTTCTTGAGCAACAAATCGGCATATTAAAATGATTTATGAAGGATCATGGGACACTGAAGACTGGACTAATGGCTGCTGAAAATTCAGCTTTGCCATCACAGGAATAAATGACATTTATTAAAATAAATAAAATAGAAAACTAGTTTTTTTTTTTTACAATATTACTATTTTTAGTACATTTTTGTTTTTGTTGCATTTTGTAAACATACTATACTGCTTTCAAAAACATCAAGAAATCTTACTTTTGAACAGTGTGTACAGTCTCAGAACAACCTGTTACTGTCACACACCTGGACTCATTTAATGTGTTTTTTGCCCGTGACCCAGTTTCTGTCTTTCCGTGTTTGATTAGTTCCCAGGTGTGTCCATTATCTTCCTCATGTGTTCCATGTCCCTGTTAAGTTAATGATTCCATCCACCTGTGTTTCCCCAATTATCTGTTGTACATAAGCCTTGTCCCTTCAGTTCTGTTTTGTCGGGTCTTCTCACTTGCAGCTCACTTGTGATC
Source organism: Carassius gibelio (assembly GCF_023724105.1). Lineage (NCBI taxonomy): Eukaryota > Metazoa > Chordata > Actinopteri > Cypriniformes > Cyprinidae > Carassius > Carassius gibelio. Next base: position 12,703,505 of record NC_068396.1, read on the forward strand.
ACTTGCTACTTACGTGTGTCTACCTCTGTGCTCCATGTTGGATATCCCCGGTGTTGGATATATTAAAAGCCTTATTCCGTTTATCCTCGACTCCGTATTCCTTCAGGCAGCGTAAAACCGTGACAGAAGACCCGACCAGAAAGAGAAAATAGAAAACTGCGTGTTCTTCCCTCCGTTTTGCTTTTGTTTTTTCACAGACTTTTCTTTTCTTAGTGTCTATGGATCCCCTCTATCGTCCCGAATTCCTCATCCTCCTGCTGAAGCAGGAAGGGCGTTCTCTCGAGGACCATACCAGACAGTTTTTCCTATTAGCTAATGCCCCCAGCTACCCGGACGGCGCGCTCTGCACCTTCTACAACACCAGCCTGAACTCCAAATGCAGAGCGTTGTCGTCCGAAGATGGTCCTCGAGAGGATTTCGCCGCATACGTGGAGTGGACTCTGGCGAGAAATGGGTCACCTCTCACCGTCTGCCCCATAGAGGACCTCGCCAGCCCCACTCCCGACCCAGAGACCAGCCAGCCACCATCACGCCGCACGGAGCCAGAGCCCACCGCAGCCGCAGAGCCCGAGCCATCCACTGACAGGGAGCCGGAACTCGAGAGCGCGACTGACCAGGTGTGTGAGCCGGCAACACCGTGCATCGTGGGAGTCCTCGTGGAGATCGAGGGCGTGGAGGAAAGCCCTGCCCACACTCCTGCGACTGAGGGTGAGCTATATGCAGTCTCTGAAGATCATATGGAGCAAGTTCAGGATCTGATGGACTGGTCTATGGAGGTAATCCCTAATTTTCCTGTTTCCCCGCTGGTTCCGCCCAGCCCTGAGTTTTCTGTTTCTCCGCTGGTTACGCCCAGCCCTGAGTTTTCTGTTTCTCCGCTGGTTCCGCCCAGCCCTGAGTTTTCTGTTTCTCCGCTGGTTCCGCCCAGCCCTGAGTTTTCTGTTTCTCCGCTGGTTCCGCCCAGCCCTGAGTTTTCTGTTTCTCCGCTGGTTACGCCCAGCCCTGAGTTTTCTGTTTCTCCGCTGGTTACGCCCAGCCCTGAGTTTTCTGTTTCTCCGCTGGTTCCGCCCAGCCCTGAGTTTTCTGTTTCTTCGCTGGTTCCGCCCAGCCCTGAGTTTCCTGTATCTCCGCTGGCTCCGCCCAGCTCTGAATCTTCTGTGTCTCCGCTGGTTCCGCCCAGCTCTGAATCTTCTGTGTCTCCGCTGGTTCCGCCCAGCTCTGAATCTTCTGTGTCTCCGCTGGTTCTGCCCAGCTCTGAATCTTCTGTGTCTCCGCTGGTTCCGCCCAGCTCTGAATTTTCTGTGTCTCCGCTGGTTCCGCCCAGCCATGATTTTTCTGTTTCACCGCTGGTTCCGCCCAGCCCTGAATCTTCTGTGTCTCCTGTATTCCCTCCCAGCCTCCCTCTCCCGCCTCCTCCCAAACCTGCTGGTCCCTCTACTCCTCTTTCGCTGGTTCCGTCCAGTCCTGATCCTCCTGTCCTTCCTCCCACCCTTCTCCTCTCTCCTCCTCCTAGACCAGCCAGTTCCTCGTCATCCCTGCTGGTACCAGTCAGTCCCGCAGCTCACCCTCAGTCCGCGCCATCGGGGCGCGGTGGTTCGCCGCTGGACTGCCAGTCTCCAGCTCCGCCTTGGCGTGTTAAGGCCCTGTCTCCGCCTCCAGCCTCCGAGCCCTGGACTCCTCCTCGGTCCTTCGACCCAGCGGCTCCGCCTTGGCTCTTAGCTCCCTCGTCTCCACCGTGGCCTGTCATCCCACCTGCTCCACCGGGCTCCCTCGTCCCTCCGGCTCCACCTTGGTCAGTCGTCGACCATCCGCCGCCTCGGGACTCCTCTCCTCTGGTTCCACCTCGTCACTCCATCCCTCCGGCTTTGTCAGGCTCCTCCTTCCCTCCGGTTCCACCTCCATCCTCGGTCGCTCCGGCTCCACAGCGGTCTGCCAGGACCCTGCCTCCGCCTTGGTCGCCTGAGCCTTCTGCTCCACCTAGGCCCTCCGGAACCTCGACGTCCCCCTGGCTCTGCGGCTGTGCTGCTCCATCTTGGGCTCCTCACCCACCGGTGCAGTCTCCGCCTGTCGGCCCCCTGGTGTCGTCGACCCTTCCTTCACCATGGCTCCTCCCGCCGTCGACTCCACCTTGGATCTCCGTCCTGGCTGGTCTCTGGTGGACCATCTGGCTCCTCCTGCTCCTGTCTCCTCCCTGGCTCCTCCCTCCGTCGTCTCCTCCCTGGCTCCTCCTTCTGTGGTCCCTGTCTGCTGGCCCCCTCCTGGGAGTCCGTCCTCCACCGGAACCTCCTCCCAAGTTCCCACCCACGCCTCCCTCTGTTGTTTCTACGGTGCGAGGACGCACCTACCGGGAGGGGGGAGTACTGTCACACACCTGGACTCATTTAATGTGTTTTTTGCCCGTGACCCAGTTTCTGTCTTTCCGTGTTTGATTAGTTCCCAGGTGTGTCCATTATCTTCCTCATGTGTTCCATGTCCCTGTTAAGTTAATGATTCCATCCACCTGTGTTTCCCCAATTATCTGTTGTACATAAGCCTTGTCCCTTCAGTTCTGTTTTGTCGGGTCTTCTCACTTGCAGCTCACTTGTCCTCACTTGTGCTCACTTGTCCTCACTTGTGATCACTTGCTACTTACGTGTGTCTACCTCTGTGCTCCATGTTGGATATCCCCGGTGTTGGATATATTAAAAGCCTTATTCCGTTTATCCTCGACTCCGTATTCCTTCAGGCAGCGTAAAACCGTGACAGTTACATAGCAAGAGTGCAGAAACTTAAATATTTAATCTTCATTTTCACTATAACTTTTTATTTTTATATTTTTTTAAATTTTTAAAATCCTGTAATTCCCTAATTATTTCCAGTTTAGAATTTGAAATGCACATATTCAAAATCGAATTAGTCATAACTAAATTGAATACATACCTCTCCTAATATAAGTGCAGTCAGCTCGCAACAGGTATGAATATAAGAAGAGAATGTGAGAATTAGGAGCTCGCTCTGTCTCTCGTCTCTCTCTAGCTCGGAGATCTTCTGTCACTACAACAACAAACACATTTGTTCTTGTCAACAGAGTGTGAATCTTCTCTCACAGATGTAGTCACTCAGCTATCACCAGCTCATCATCACTTCTCTCTCTCTCTCTCTCTCTCTCTCTCTCTCTCTCTCTCTCTCTCTCTCTCTCTCTCTCTCTCTCTCTCTCTCTCTCTCTCACACACACAAATTTAAGTTAAGGAAGAGATGTTAAAGAAGATAGCACATATAGTATCATATGTTCATTTGTAAGTGTGTTTGCTGTATTTTTACCCACTTCTTTATAAAACTGAGGTGGTGTTATTCACTGGAGTTTAGTTAAAGAACAGGCTACTGGCTTTAAGGGTAAACAGACTCCAGAGTATCGCTTCATTTCTGCTCATTTGAAACCCTCTCATGCCTAGCGCACGTCGGCTCCAATGAGACGCAATTAGCCTGACGTTTGCATTCATCATGCTAAATGATGCATTGATTTGGGTTCAAATCTGAACTAAGCACAGTATCTCTCTGTAACACCCACATTAGCACGAAACAAACTCAACAGGGCTTCTTTGCCAGAAGCTTCCAGTCACTTCAAAGAACTGGTAATTCTAAAGCCCCACCCATACATCACCTGATTGGTCTATGCTGTTATCTGTTGACTTATATTAGTGCTGAGATCTGCCAATCTCTTTGAAAGTAATCTTTTGTTGCTTTAACTCCAGGTTAGTGGAACAAACACAGAGGAAACATGAGAGACTAACTAATTAATAATGTGTGAGTTTGGGGTGTGTATACACTTCCATGTGTCTGTGTGCTGAATAAGTAATGTGAAGAAATACACAGCTTCTTTATTTCTCATTAACCCACATGTCAATGCCTCAGGGCCAGGGCAGATCAGTGTGTTCAGTGACAGTACAGGTCATCCAGTTTCAGTGCTATTTCAGATTTTGTGTTAATAAAAATCTTGTGCACAAATTACATGAGTTACTGATTCTGCCTTACAAATCAATGTCCCTTTATGATTCCAATTTCGCTCTAATGCATTAATACAGAATGAAAATTAGGCCCAAACTCAAGACGAGGTACTGACTGACAACGCTTGCAAGTCACCCAATCACTTAACCGATGCCAAGGCATGGAGGAAGCCGTTTTAAGAGATAAAGGTGGCCCATAAGTTGGCCCAAACGAGTAGCTCTAAGGGAGGCCCATCGTAGGGGCCCGCAGGGCTATAGACAAATCCCAAGATGGCACAGTCTGAGGGCGAGGAGGATTCAGCCTCCATGCACCCTTCAAGAACTTAACCATCAGGTTGTTTCTGCCGATTGATTGGCCAGCTTCGAGAGAATGATTCACTGCGATAGCCGCCACATGCACTTTGAGCATAGCGGGGCATGCCCCTTAACAGCTCTTGCAAAAAGCTTAGCACATGGGACACATCATATGATATCGGGTACAAACTTTGTGCAGAACACAAAAGGAAGACAAAATTTGAATTATTATTATTTTTTTTATTCAGAAAATATCTAGGTTAAAGCTTTTAAACCAATGATGCTGGAATGGTTGCCAAAATGTTACTATTGGTTTTATGTGTTTTAAGTGGCATTTACCATGTTGCAATGTTATTACTAGGGATTTCTGGGTGATTGCTAGCTGCGTCTGATAGCGAAGTCAAAAATCAAATTTCTTTCTTATAAGTAACATGATTTAATGTATCACTCAACTCGGTGGCAGAAACAGTATAATACAAACTGAATACTTAAGGTTTTAATTACAAACATCAAGCAATATCTGCAATATGACTGTGGAATACCAAAGCAGTTTAAATCTACTTCTAATGCACACTGTAACAACGGTTCTGGCAAATGTGTGCTGGATATTCATGAGCTAATAACATCAGAACATGCAACTGACCCACATTTCTCTTGGCCTAGATGATGCTGTTACATTAATGCAAACTGGAAAATCCCACACCTTTTGTAACGTTGCAACCAAATCAGACCAGAAAACAAAACTAAAGCTGAGAGAACTGGTTATCGCATGACTGGTTATTGATCAGTTCATGAATAAAAGCATAACAATAGTCTGCTACTGTTTGTGAAGATATGGTCTTACTATAGTGAGATTTCGAAGTAATTATACTCTTCATTACACTGAAATTACTTTAAGAAATCTTTGATGGAAGATTCCAGCTCAATAATTCTCAAACTTTGACAAAATATTTTGAAGCTTGGCATATAAAGAAAAATGTATATTCATTTTAAAAATGCCCATACAGATTTATTTTCCAGTTCTTAAAAAAAAAAACAAGTGACACAGAATTAGTCGTCTTCAAATACCCAGTGGAAACCCTGGCTGTGTTCTTGTCATTTTAAAGAATTTTTGGCCCATTACCCAGCATTGCACAATTAAAGCACAGATCTTGTGTTTTGGTTGCAACATCCAAGCCTTAATACTAAGGATAAATGGATGCAAAGTGGTCTAAAGTTACAGTCTAAAGCTCTTCACCACAAACTAACCACCTGTTAAACTGAGAACATCAATTAGGTTGTCTTTATTAACTGCAAAACAGTAAATTCTACATCACTACTGACAGGATCAATAAACTATCTGGACACTGATCATCAAACCTAGCCTTACTGCCCTCCACAGGACACACAGGAAGTAGTACGCATATGGCAGGAGGAGAAGTCCTCAATGAATTTGCAAATGTTAAAGCACACAAATAAAAAAAGTAAAAAAATACCTTACAAATATTTATAAAAACAAGGTTTAATAGAGGTTGAATACATTATTTTTGAAATATTACACATGTGACTTGCATTGTGACAAGTCATTCAGAATTTGGTCTGTACGTCACTAAAAAATGTTCCCGCTCTTAAACTAACAAAACAATATGATTCCTATTTAGAGAAACTGTCAGAGCCAGGACTAGAACTCGGGTCTTCGGCACGAGAGTCAGACTCACAGTCCTTGAGCCACTTGAGAATGGTGAACCCAACAGTAAGACACACTTTGGAGAAGTTGAGATGCAGAGAAAAATCTTTAATAAAAGTTCAAGCAACAAAAAATCCACAGTTGGAGCAAAAAACCAGCAAAAGAATTTCTCAAAAACAAAAACTGTCCAAAAGGGAATTCCACAAGAAATAACTCAAAAATTCAAAAAGATCTTGAAGGAAATACGCCACAAGAGAAGGTCCACAAAAATACTAGAGAAGGAATAATCCACAGGCAAGAGAAAAACTAAAAAACAACCCAGATACAGAGAACACTTACTCAGGCAACTGGCTTCAGAACAACTAAACACCAAGCAAAGAAGCTATGAGACAAAGTTACTTAAATACATACAGCTGAACGAGACACAGGTGACTCTAATAACACTTATTACAAGCAGAGTAAGCTGGTCATGAGAGCATCATGAGGACCCCTAGAGGTCAAAACAGAACGTAACAAGCAAAACACTGACAGAAACAAATATTAGACAACACATTTTTGTTTTCAGTCTCAATGTTGTCATGTTGTGCACTGTCATTGGGGAGGGAATCCGCGATGTGGGCCTCCGTGGCCTCTAAATCCATCTTGCTCTCCACAGAAGTTTGGACGATTTCTCTCCTGACCCCGATCGCATCTTCCCACAGCAGGACCACCTCGTCCTCCACGCTGTGCACCCCCACCTCTCTCTGCCTTCGATTTAGGAGGTGGGGATTTGGGACGGAGTCTCTCGATTTCTTCAGTACAACCAGACAAGTAAGAGTTGGGTTCACTGAAGTGGGCAGCATAAGCTTCAACATTATAGTTACTATTGGTCAGCATAGGGCCCACAGTCAGCCAACCTGAAAAGATGCATAACATTAAATCAGAGTATCCATACATGCCATTCAAAAATAAATCTTACTGAGCACAAACTTTTTTGTGCTAATAATATTTTACAACAATAGTGTAAAATTATATAACATGATAGAATTATACTTTACTACCCAGTTCTCTGGAACACTACCTTAGGGTCTAGGGTTTTGGTCTTGTCAGGATTGTTTTTATTGGTCTTGATCCAACAAATGTCTTCTCACCACCTGAAGCCCCATTTCCTCAGACACTGAGAGAGAAGATTGAAGGATAAGACAATTTGTTTCCAAGACTCGTACGCAATGACTGTAAGCAGCATTTTTGTTTATGTGCATTTCATTTACATTATCATGCTGCATTCCAATCAATGAAAATGTGCAGAATATTACTTCATATCAAAACAGAACTCATATTAAACACTTTCTTGAGATCACAGATATGTTTTGAGGATTACAGGTCATTATGTTGTAATTAATGCTCAGTTTCTTGCATAGTCCAATCATTTTGCTTTATAAGACTCCAAGGACTGCTTTGCTTCATAAGACTTCCCAAATTTGGGAAGAACTACCCTCTAAGATTATGATTAGGGCGGGTGATATGTACAACAAACAGTAATATGCCACATTATAAGATTTGTACCATTCTCCCGAGGTCAAGGCGTTCTCCTGAACCACACCACAGGAATACAAAAGAGCGAATAGATGAGATTTCCTCTATGTTCAACTTCATGATCTATACCAGAAACAGATACAAATGATAAAAAACCATATCATTTATGAAATCAACTTCAATTGTTTTCCAATGCACATTTTGAGAGACATTTGCAATAACTCACATCGTCCCAGGTCCAGAAGCGCTTGTTGGCAAGGATATTCTCTGTATTACTCCTCCAAAGGAGGCTCTATCAGAATCACATCAAACTTACACTTCAAATCTCTCAGATCAAATGTGTCTAGATCAGCCTGAAGATACCTGACACACACACACACAATCAAAAATGTATAATTCATAAATACAGGCAATTGAGACAGACAACAGACCTTAGTCACCATATTAAATTTAACAGAAAGAAACGAGGCTGTGAGGGATTGATTTACAGACTTTACAATGACATACACTGCACAAAGACCTAAACAAAAAAACAATCAAAATAATAAGTTTTTACATGTAAATGCTATGTAAATATACAGTATAATTTTGCGTTTAATTCTACCTTTAGGAAAGTGCTGGAGTCTTTGTACACCTCTTCATATGGTCCGCTCTCCTCCTGCAGCTGGGGCTCGACATCTTCCTGTAATACCACACAGCAGATCCAAGATCAGTTATCTACAGCCTTGACCTGATCTAATCTAAACAGAAATCTGAATTAAAGCTGCTCAGTGCTCACTCCCTCTCTGCTCCTCCACAACCTCCTCTGGGTCTTCACCGTCAATGAGACGTCAATGAGAAACACCAGGAACTGATATGTCAAATGATGCCCTGCAGTAAACTTAAGACACACCAGAGTATAACTTTATTGAGTCCATCTTTATTGTCACTGGTATGAGTATTGAGAGTAAAAGCATTACATTTAACCTGTGCCTACCATTTCATTCATATTCTACTTATACATAACGTTCTATTATTTTCTACCTGCACGTCTCTCTGGTCTTTTCGATCTCTTTTTGTTCATCCAACAACATAAGGCATCCACTATAATATAAAAAAAAATTCTAAAGTAAAAGCAACAATGAGGTGAAAAACACAACAAGGAGTAACAAATAAAATATACATATATATATATATATATATATATATATATATATATATATATATATATATATATATATATATATATAATAAATAGGCTATTTAAGATCGAGAGACAGAGTTTTAGTTTTTTTATTAAAGTATGCTATTTAAAGCCCCGAAACATTTTCACAAACTCACAAAAAATATAAGGGTGGCTTACTTTTTTCCATTTGCATGTATGAATAGCCTATGATATTTACCCAACAATAAAACAAGTGACAACATCCGAAAAAAAAGAGAATTTAAATCACACTTAAAGAAAAAGATATCTTGCAAAACAAATAGAGGAAGTGTTTCAATGTTTACTGATAACCAACTATGAATATTAAACCAGAATTTAGAAATAACTTCACAGTAAGAAGTGTGTCACTATTATTTAGCATAGCTACAAAATGAAACACAGACACGTGTCGCGGTTTTACCGACACAAGAGGGCAGACATGAACCTTGTTTCGGCTGTTGGTGATTGCGATCATCTCTGAATCCGTGAACAGAAGATTTCACACCAAAGAGACCCGGAGAGAGCAAACCCGACAACATATATTCTCACTGAAATAATGCCAGCGCTCTGCACTCTCATTTAAGTGCAGACTCTGAGAGCTTCCGCGCGCTCCTTAGATCATGGAATCTTAGAATCTTATGTGGTGCCGTGACTATTTTGGAAGTATTTTTGAACAATTTATTTGCAATATTTTGGTTATTCTGCACCTTGACAACTTAGACTTAAGAACGCATATACTCATTTTTTACCTTCTTTTGCAAAACTTCCAATCTCTGGTGACTCAGTCATCAATATGCATGAGTCATTAAGCCCCGGGCTTCTTAGCTTTCTCTTTTATTGATCCGCGTCTGAGCTGCTCCGATAACAGCCAAAGACAAGATATGAGGCAACTCAAGGACCATGTCTCCACATAGAGGAACTGTTATTGTTATTTAGGTTGTGGTGACACTGACAGACAGGTTGATCGTGATGGATGTGAGATGTGGAGTTCTCTTCGTCTGCTCGCTGCTCGTCGCGTGCAGTGACGGGTCTCCGTTCACCGACTGCATTCAGAGCAAAGGGAAAGCGGGGTTTTATAAGGGACCCATAGACTCGACCGAATCAGGCGTGAAGTGCATGAACTGGAGCGATGTGCCGGGTGTCATAGAGCGGTATTCGGGGAAAGGTCTCGGGGATCACAGTTTCTGCCGGAATCCGGACGGAAGAATTCGGCCCTGGTGTTTCTTCCAAAACAGCCGAGGACGCATAGACTGGGGGTACTGCGACTGCAAGCAAGGTAGGCTATATATACCAGATAAAAGTATCTAATTTGCTAAATCAATAATTTATATAAACTTATATGAGGGAAGACTGAGCATCAAGCAGGTTTCATTTTCTTGAAAGAGTTACCTCCACGCTCCTTATTGTTGTTCAAGATGTGTAAGATTAGTGTAATGTTTATTCTTAAATATTCTGCTAAATTTATGATTCAGGATTAAACCATAGACAGGTCAAAAATAGTGCAGTGCACGCAAGCAATATAAGACATGTTAACTTGAATGCATCCACGCGTGGGAAAGGTATGCGCGCCCCAGGTAGCCTAACTATTGAGAACAAAGCAGCCACGCATAGGCCTATATCTTATTATTAAAAGACAGTAAATCTCCAACAGAATTTTTAGTAATTTTATACAATCTCGGCTGAAGCATTGGCTCTTTAGAAGTTGTTAATTGTGCACGAGCGCTCTCTCAGTAGGATCGCTTGGTTATTTCTGGAGCGCGAGAGAAAGAGTTAATGCGCTGGTGATGATGAAGCCAGTATTATGTAATTTGACAATCACTCAGTATTTGAAATTATAACCTTTGTGACAACGTGAGAAATTTAGAATAGAAACAAAGAATAGTTTTGAGACGTATGTATTTTGCGGGATTCAGGGGCAATGTGTCACACCTTTTATCTCCATGAATAATGTGAGTTTGTTTTAAAAGGCAGTTTCAGTCTGAAAGTCAATATGACAAATAGCCCTAGTCTCCCCTGTGTCACCAGACACGATGAACTGTTTGTGGTAGGCATAAGCTGTGGCAAGTAAGTGCATTTTAAGGATAGGAATGTGCATCCTCATAGTCTCTGATTTATCATGACATTTTCATCAAATTATTGTCTTATAATATCCCTAGAAAATATGAAGAGTCTGCTGATGTACATACAGGTTATAATATGGGCCATGGAAAGAAAACATGGGGAAGATGCCTAAAACTATGGGCTGAGCTCCTCCATAATCTTTCTGTATTTATTATTTTTGACATTTGTTTACAACCTTTTCAATTATATTAGTTAAAAAGCTCCTTGCATGTGTACATTTGATCAATGTTTTACTGTGTATTATGTGGGAACCGGATGAGTTTATTTAAATATGTTTCCAGCACATCAGCCGCCTATCAATGTCCAAACATTCTGCGAATGTTTTGAAGCGCTGAAATGTTTGAAGAACATGTGCTGCCTTCATGTGTGTACTGTGTCTGATTTATAACTGCTCTGAATGTGTAAACACTTAATGCATGAAAAGTGCTTTCACACACACACATCTGTTCCAGTAGCAAGTGGATATAAATTAATTCTGTTGTGGCAAAAGTTTGACCACAATCTCAAAGTCTTTTTAATGCAAGGTTACATTATTCTATTTTATGTCTACTTTTATGTAGAATTTTGTGTAACTCTAAGGTTAATACAACTTACTTGGCATACAGTATGTTAAATTAGAAGTATAAATTATTGCTAAGTTTGCCCAAGTTAATTGTAATTTGATAAGAGTCTATAAGAGAACTAAAATATATTTTTAGCCACAACTGCAAATGAATATACTGTAAATCTGTGACTATTATGTCCAGTTAGAATGGAAATATGCATTTTAATAGTAAAGTAATGCATTTCTCATCTCTACTCACTGGCTTTATAATAGACCTGATTGTACTGCTTGTACTCAATAGCTTACATTGTTTCCATGACATATTATAGTATCAGTATCACACACACAAACACACACATTTATTATAGAACTGTCGAGAACTCATGTGGAGGTTAAAGCATTCCTCTGTCATCACATAAAGCAAGTCATGGATTTATGTTTTCTTTCTGCGTAACTGTGGAAATTTTTGTAACGTTCACATTTATCAAAATTACGGAGACCAGCGGAACCAAATGTTTGCAGAACATTAAATTTTATCACCTGTCTGAGGAGGGTCAACAGCACTCTCAAGTTTATCACGCCAACTTTGTTTGCATTTGCAGGTTCTTTGCGACTGCATGGAGGCAAATCCAAACTGGATGGAACAGTAGAAGTGTATCTGAATGGTGTGTGGGGAGCCATCTGCAGTAATGGATGGGATGACCGAGATGCCGCTGTGGTGTGTCGACAGCTGGGACAGGGGTAATACACATACACACATATACATACAGTATGTATAACATAGTGTCATAGCACTTGTACTACTTCTGTAGTTATGTATACTGTGTGCAATATCTTGCTGACTTACTTCATTTGCTAATATTCGCAGTATACCAGTATACCACATCATACGTGCAGAATGTCTCATAATGCAGTGCTTTGGACTTGACTTTCTAGTTTAGAGTATTATCACCCACAGTGCAGGGCTTGATGCTTACTTTACCTAAAGGCCTGGGTATACTTCACTTTCCGCTTTCCGTTCCATCTTCCACACAGCCGTCTGCACAGCTTTCAAAGTATAACCTTCGAAACCAAGGGTAAGTGCGGATGGACCAGCTCATAACATACGCTGTACCACCTACTTGACTTGCACTTTGTCTCAACATTCACCTTGCGCATGCCATCCGCGCGGTCTCAAAAAATAACCTGCATGCTTACGGGGTGAGTGGCTGTCCGGGAGCCCTCCTGATGATGAAAATGACGTAATGCAGATGGTTTGTGGCTGCGGACAACCGAAGTATACTTTGGCCTTAAGGAAGAACACATGTGCCCCTAAGTTGAATTTTTTTTCCCCCGCTCAATAAAGGGTTACAAAGATTTGATTTATAAGAATACAAAAACTAAACTACACCAGGTTTTTAAACTTTTCTGTTTAAATTGTACTTAATAATGATGTAATTATTGAAAAGCGTACTGTATATGCACAACAAAGGACTTTTAAATATAAACAAGACCGAAACTAACTGTGACTCTTATTTTGAAATGTATATTCCTCACTATTTCCGACTGCTGATTCAAAAAGACGAGGGAGGTAAAATATGCACTCTTAAAACCATCTACAACATATAAACATAATAAAGTAGTAAATCACAAGCATCCAATTTGCAAAAATGTGTGGCACTCATTGACTGTAGTCTGTAGAACACGCTGAGAAAGTTGAGAAACATGCAGCTCTTGTATTTATTTTTTTGGCTTAACAACCACATTCCTGTTTTTCTATCCCCAAAGTTAAGACGTCTTAAAATATAAATTCATATTTTTAAATATATTTTTATGAAATAAAAATAAAAATTTCATATAACTGAAAAAACTGAGGATAAATGTTCTTTTTTTGTTTGCACACATGGTTCTAAATACATTTTACAGAAAACATACATTTCTTTTTAGTCGCAAATGATCGTCAATAGAGTCACTTTAAACATCTCCTTCTTGATTTATTTACCAGGACTATTAAGAGTTGAAGGAATAGTTCAACTAAAATTACAAAAATTCCACCATAATTTACTCTCTGTAATGCCATTCCAAATTATTTTGGGAAAAAAGCAATTTAATACAAATGATAAATTCCAAAGGACCATCTTTGAGATACTAACAGGATGCCAGTTTCTGATTTAAACATGCAGTGTGCAGAATTCATATGACAACAATGTCTGATATATGGTGTTACTAGTATAATGCATACGGTTTTACATTAAAAATAGTAGGCAGTATACAGTGTTAGTAATTTTTTTCCCCAGCACCTAAATACAAACTGGACAGATCATGCACTGCTGAAATATTCAGCATTCATTATGTCTGTCCTCTGAGAACTGTACAGTAGTAAGGGATGTGCAGAGAGACATTCAAAATACATCACTTGTATTCAGTTTTTGAAGCTCATTGCCGTCACTACTGGGATAGTTTCTGTGTTCTGATGACCATATGCTGCCCATTTCTTTTATTACCAATTTTCCCCCTTTAAAATACGGCATATGCTTAGTAAATGTGTGTGCGGGTGTTTTAAAAGATTGCTGATTTCTCCGGAGAGTTCTAATCTTTGTCACGAACACACCCATGAGGTTTGTGTCTATCACGCTCACACGCATGCCTATCTGAGAGCGTTCGTCTGAGATCATCACTGAGCGTGCTCAGAGAGAGGTGACCGCAGGGTCTCGTAGATCACATGACACAACAGTGACAGTTATAAGTCTGACAAAAAGTATTATTTTACCATTCAAACACAAACGGACACATACACATGTGTGGAGCTGTCATCATTTGACCTGGGGAGCTTAGAACCTATTTGTCATTTATGAATAATTCATTGGGTCTCTCAACTTTGATAGATGAATAGACATGAATTATTTAAAGACTAGGGAGACAGATAGACTTCACAGACTTTGATTTATGTCTTCTATCTGTCTGTCTACCACAGGGGTTCTCAAGCTTTTTTTCATCTGCACTCCACCCATGTAGCAGAAGCCATACAGATTAAGATCTTATAGGCAGCAAATTTATATATGTTTTTATGCATATTATAATATATATATATATATATATATATATATATATATATATATATATATATATATATATATATATATATATATATATATATATATATATATATATATATATATATTAGGTGTTTAACGGTACACATATTCATATCTTTGTCTGTCTTTGTAAGATCTGACTGCCTTTCATCCCTTCCTTTTTACCAGTTTTAATGAGAAAATAAACATGAATGAACATTTCATGTCTCGTATAATCACTCAATCATTGTTTCAGGCACATTAAGACATCAGTAAAACAGCTTTTAAACAAAATGTCACGTTCATTTAACTGGCCATGTCATCAGTGTCCACAGTTCATTAGTTTGCTGGAGAAATGACGTATAGAGACCAATATATTAGACTCATGATATTTTAGTGATGTTCTAATTCTTTTTTATATGTGTAAGTAAATCTGTTATGAAACAAGTTATGATAGCCACTCTGCAAATGAATATATTTAAACAACAAATAAAAAAAGTTAGAATTCATAAGTTAATTTAAAAACTTCATTTCGTGCAGTTTGCATGCAATTTTTTAAGTTGAGTGTTGATTATTATATTTATATTATATAATTATATTAAGTTTGGGCTCTTTTGTCATTACCTTATATAGTAATGTAAAAGGGAGAGATTGTACTATTTTATACTTATACTTAAAGAAATAACTATTTTTTTTCACTAAACCACCTTCTAATAAAAAAGCAATATCAAGTTTAGCCCCCCCCCCCATATATAGTTTGTATGGTTTGCTTAATGTATGCTGGTGATTTAGTTGTTTTTTTCACCAAGTAGTATTGGCTAACAGCTGCTAAATATATGTTCTGATTATGGGATCAGATATGATGTGCAATTTAAATAAATTCTTAACTTTACAGAAATGTGATGCCATCAGCATCTCTTGCAACCCAAGTGGGGTTGTGGCCCCAGGGTTCAGAACATTTGATCTACCATTTACTGACTTTAACAAAGGTAGATGAATAGTTGAAACACCAACAATAATTAAATGCATAGCTGAGAAAAGACTCAGGTAAAGAAAGCAAATGAAACAATAAACATCCTACTGTGCTTTTCTGTCTCAGTTATAGAGCGCGTGCACGTGTGAGTCCTCTGTCACGTCTGGTGGTGTCTGTAGTTCACTGGCAGACTGTGGGCTGTGATGGACAGGAAGAGGACTTACTGCAGTGCAATCGCACCGTCTGGAACGGGGGAGAGTGTGTTAACCGTCACGCGGCTGCCGTCTCTTGTACACCAGTGGAGGGTAAGTACACGCTCACTCACTTTTTAACATAAACACGGCCATAATGACAAATAACACTCTCAATCTAAGAGAAAATAACTTGGAAAGTGTGTGTGTGTTCAGCTTCAGTGTTTGTCCCAGTACGTCTCTCTGGTGGGCCATCAGCGTATGAAGGCAGAGTAGAGGTGTATCATGCAGGACAGTGGGGCACAGTGTGTGATGACCAATGGGATGATAATGATGCTGAGGTGGTCTGCAGGCAGCTGGGGTTGGGGTAAGACACACGCACACAAATGTAAATGAGCTAAATTTGACAAATTTGTTCACTTGTCGTGTCCAAATCCCATTTAGTTGTTTGGCTGTAATGAAATCAGATCCATTAAGATGAATGGATCTGAAATATATATGAAATATAATAATTTAATCTTATTGTAGTACTGAATTCAAGTGACGCATCAGACAACACAGCATTCATGTATATGCTTACTTGTCATTCAATGCATAGTGAATGTCTCATGAGAATGAATGAATCCAGACACAGCTGTAGACACCACGGAGCTTATTACATTACATTCATGTTATGTCCCATATGACGAAAAATCTGATCTGACTTGGACTGGAATGCTCTGAATCGTATTTCAAATCTCATATGCATGTGATTTGGATTGGGTTTGTTTTTTAATCAAATGAATCACATGGTATGATCTTTTGATCAGAAAAATCACAATTATAAACAAATAATTGTATTTGTACTAAATTATATTTTTATATATTAAGATATTTTGTTAACGTATCTATTTTGATTTTCAGATCTGATTCAGTTGTTTTATAATTGAATCAGATCCATTCAGATATAAATATCTCAGTAAATAATTTAGTTGAGTCTGGTAAATCTACATCGGTTGCGATAGTAAAGACAAAAAGAGATATAAAAAGAGAGGAAATTTAATTTCTTTCTATCTTGCCATGGTACTGAAATTATTACATGCATGTGAATGCCACTTATGAGAAAGAATGAATTAATTCATTAGACACTAATGGTGGTGGATGAGGAGATACCCCCTGACAATGTAAAGTGCTTTGAGTGCTTAGAAAAGCGCTATATAAATGTAAGGAATTATTATTATTAATATTACTGAGCTTTGTGAAGGCCATTACATTCATGTTGTGTCTTATATGACAAGAAAAAAAACTTGGACTGGAATGTGCTGAATCACATTTCAAACTATATATTTTGGTTTGGGCTGTTTTTTTAATCTAAATAATTACATTAATTTCACGATGTGCTGATTAACTGATCACAGCTGAATCATAATTCTAAACCAATATTATTTTTTTTATTTTATTTTTTTTTATTAATATTATAAATTTTTATTCTAAATTAATTCATTATTTTTAATTCATTATTAATCCATTAATTGACAGCCCTACAAAAAAAAATTACAAAACAAATTCTGCCTGTCTGAGCAAAGCCATAGAGGCTTGACCCGGTTTCTTGGGAACAAGCTGTCTATTTAGAGGAACACCAGGGCGTTCTTACAACCAAGATGTGTGAAAATAGAAGGAAGATCGAGAGGAGGTAGGAGTGTTAAATGGAGAGAGGGGAAGAGAGGAGTAGAGTGTCTTCTCTGCATAAAAATGTGAAGTATTTTCTTGGGAGGTTCCTGACACACAAAGCCAAAGTGTTCTCAGTAAGAAAGTGAGAGTGTGAGAGACAGACAGAAAATGAAGATAATGAGAGGATGAGAGCCAGAGGAGCACAGAATGAGAGGGCAAAGAGGCGTAAAGGGTGATTTAGAGGGAGGGAAGGAATTACAGAGGAACGGAAAGAGAGAATGGAAAGATCAAGATGTGAATCAGGTTGATTGTTTCAAGCATTTCAACTATATTATACTGAGGGGCGTAACAAATGGTGCCCAAAAGTGAGCTTTGCAGGTGTGTGTGAGTTTGTATAATAATCACTCATGTGAAGGGCTCTCTGTTGGATGGAAAAACTGCTGTGAAATAAAACACGTGGGTTCATGCACATGTTGGAGACTGCAGTTCCACTTCGTTTGCCTCTCAACTTTCACTGATTATTGACTGCTGAACTTTGTGCTTGATCGCCTGTTAATCACAGAAAGAAGAAAAAAATATAGAATCTTAATGCGGCCCACTAGTGTACTTGAATTTATATCGTTTTGGACATGAGTGTTGCATTTACAGTATGTTTTTAGTTTTCTCTTTCATTTGCTGTTATGTAGAGGCCCATTTTTACTGAAAATCAATGTGAATCAAAAAGGAGGTATCATATTAACATTACAAATTTGTAGACTGAATCAAGGAGTAATTTTATCCTTTAGGGCTGTAATATATATTCATGTGCAATTTCAGTAAGAAAGAAATTCCCGTTCATTAAACAATAGACTGTTATGATGTCACTTTCCAAACTTTTTATGTCATTTACTGCATAAATGTAAGAAAACAAACAAAAAAGCACCAAATTACACAATTACCATGTTTGCGACAGGGTCTGTAGCTTTGCATTTGCAGAGTGAAAATGTATTGTCTGAGCAGGCTGTTGTGATGAAGTACATATGAGTGTTAATTATGAAAATAAATGCAATTAAATGTAATTAAATGCAATTAGCTGAACTATATTTGATATATATTCATATTAACATCAGTTGTCTTTGAAATATGTTTATATTATGCATGAATATTGAAACACTGTTAAAACTGTTTTTAAATATATTTAAAAATGTTATGTTTTTAAATATATTTGAAATTACACATTCGTACACCTATAACTTGCAATTGAGAACATTTAAAATACATGAACTATAATAAAAAATGTAATTTAAATGTAGACTGCAGTAAAAAAAAAAGATCAAATACTTTACATGTGCTTTACTATGTTTTTATTTCTACAAATCAAAATACATCTACTTATTTAGAGGAAAACAAAAGATTATTAAGAACATAATTAGACATTATTAGAAAGTGCAATTTTTAAATGTGTACTTAATGTGTTAAGATACTTTTAAATGGTTTTTTTTCTCATTAATATTATTTCTACAACTACAGTTTTTGCTTACTACTTTTATCATTTAAAGTACACAACACATTCAGCGCAATATCTTATTGCACTTATTTTTCACAAAGAATCTGAATCATAATGTCAAACATACTTGATATTCTTCTGTCTTCTGGAGGAACGTAGCAGGATCCTGAAGAGCTGCGGCCACCTGCTGTGAGATGCCTAACACAAACAACTCCCTCTGCTTGACTATGTAAATGAATGACTGCAAATCAGCTAGAAAATCAGCTTGTGGGATTTCAGCTCTAATCTTTATCCACACAGTGATTGTTTCACTTTGTTTGAGCTTTTGAGATCTTCAGAATGTTATATTAGTATTTATTTCTATATAAGTATTGTTTTGTTTAGTGTTTTCCTGATGTATGTGTACAGGGGCATTGCTAAGGCTTGGGTAGGAGCATATTTCGGCGCAGGCTCAGGGCGAATATTGTTGGATGAAGTGAGCTGCACAGGAAATGAGCTTTCCATAGAGCAGTGTCCAAAAACTGCCTGGGGGGAGCACAACTGTGACCACACAGAGGATGCTGGAGTGTCTTGCATCCCACTTACAGGTACATGTGTACATATATATATATATATAGTATGGACAACACCTGTGTGAGAAACAGACTTATAATGTTAATATATATATATATATATTATATTAACTTGCAGGATATTTTAATGCCACAAAGACCTCTTACAGTACATGTAAATTTTATGAGCCTTTTTTTGGTCTTACATTTATTGTCTCACCCGAGATTGATGATAAAAGCAGGTGTAAAGAGAGCCTCTCTGTCTCTGTCAGACGGTGCAGTGCGTCTGGTTGGGGGTGTGAAGGGTTATGAGGGGAGACTGGAGGTTCATTACAGAGGTCAGTGGGGGACCGTGTGTGATGATGGCTGGACACAAACCAACACACAGGTCGTCTGCAGGCAGCTGGGCTTCAGGTATTCTTTTTTAATATGTATTTTTGATTTGATTGTCAGCGTGTTTATTATTGACTCCTTGGCTCTGCTTATCGTGTTGTGCTTATGCAGGTCAGGGGAGAGTGTGTCGGCAGGGCGGTTTGGGGTGGCGGCGGGTCCCATTCTCCTGGATGATGTTAGGTGTACGGGAAAAGAGCCCACAGTAACACACTGCAGCCGGAGAGGCTGGTTCAAACATGACTGCACTCACAACCAAGACATAGCCGTTGTGTGCAACCCCCAACGCTCCAGACACGGAGTGCCCAACAGTAAGAGTTCTGACACACTCATGTACACACACTATTAAACTGCTATTAATGTTAGATTTAAGAATATTTAAATATATATGATTTGTTTTTACTTATTATTAAACCACTGTTGATGACAAAATACACCCTTTAATGTAAGTCATTTTAACTGATGAGTTGTTTACACAAATTAGACTCAGAAATGAGATCCATTTTGTAGAATGGCCCTTAAAATACTTTTATGTGCACTCCATATGGTTCTTATACAATATGTGAGGTGATATACTTTAATATGAGCACTTAAGAGTTATGCTGACTATAATGGGGATGTTGTGGTGATGCCTCTACACCTGTAGCTCATGTAGCACCCATTTACGCAAATATAAAACCTGAATTCCCTCTGTCAGAAGGTTGAACGTTATATTACACACACTTCTACATATACATGTATGCAAAATCCAAATGGAGAATTATGATCTAACAGATCTTTAGTAAAAATGTATCTCTGATTTCTTATTTGGGCTCAGCTTTGATTTAGCATTGTGTAAAAATCACCTCAAGACAGACAGAACGAGTTCTGCTAATGGTCCGAGGGCATGAAGTCAGACGTTTAACAAGTACAGCTGCTACCAGACTTATCATGGCTGACTTCTGCTGAGCTTCATAAAGAGCTGATGATTTTACCGGATTCAGACAGACACACAGTTAAATGTACATATGGAAAACACTCCTACACATCCAGATGAGAGAATACACAGAATTCATGGACATAAATTAAATTAACCTAAATGAAAACAATGGTAATTAGTATAATACAGCAATTGCATATATTTTTTTATTTAGTATTTATTTATTATTTAAAATAAATTTAATTTTAAATTAAGTAAAAAAAAGAAATTAAGAAATTTCAAACCCAAGAACATAAATCAGTTCAGCAAAGACCATTTTTATGAGCATCAAGCGTCAGTTTTATTATAATATTTACGAAATAATGGACTGCTAAATATTTGTATGGATGCTTCTATACTGCAAGATCACAGTTTTCCTGCCTTAATGTTCTTTTATTTTTGACACAGGTTCTAATTTTGTAGAGAAGTTTACCCTTCACATGCTTAACTACGAATTAAATATCTGGTAACACTTTATTTTTAGATGTCCTTGTTGCATGTTACATGTACTTACTATTATAATAACAATAAAGTATTTATAATTACATGCAAATAACCCTAAGCCAACCCCTAACCCTAACCATACAGTAAGTACAAGTATTTAATTAATATTATTCAGTACTTAAATTTATAACTACACTGTAACAAGGACACCTTAAAATAAAGTGTAACCAAATGTCCTAAGTGCGACTTGGTACATATTTGTTAAGTATACCAGTACTTTCACATTATTTTGCTGCTTTTCTCTTTTTCAAGTTTTCCACTTTTCCCCACAATCCTAGAACCCTTTTGTTAAATGAGGTATATAGAGAAAAGAATATGTGTGTGTGTGTGTAATAGATCTTTATGGGCAGCAGGCCAGTCAGAGTGTGAGTAACAGAATGAGTGACAACACTGGAACTGGGAACCGGTGAGGAGTTTGTCAGTTGCATACTCACACATTAGATACTATGGTTTGTGTTTAAATGCCCTGCTGCAGTTCTTTTTCCTGCACTCTCTGGCTGATTTAACTTTATTGACTTTGGACAGAGTAGCCGGTGCTTTCAAGAGCCTTCAGTATAGAGCAGATCTCCCTCTTTAATTCATCTTACTCAAAGGGATTTAGATGAGTGTGTTTTTGTGTATAAACTTAAGTCTCCAGTTCTTAGTATTCTCATCAAACACATTTCAGTATTCTTTTTAATGGACACACACACACACAAATCTAATCTTTTTTGTATTACAGTTTGTTACTACCCTAAATGTTTCCTCCTGATTTGCTTCTTAAATTCATCTTGCATGCACACACACAAACATACTGGACTTCCCCTGTCAAGTTGATGGCTTTATGAAAATGTGGTGCATGTAGCTCTATGGGAAACTCTCAGAGCTTTAATAATGGTTCCTTTCTACCGATTGAGCTTAAACGTAGTTCCTACTTGCCTGTGAGCCACATGGAATCCATCTGTGGTCTGTGCTCACAAAACTCAGATCTCCACTAGACCGGAACACCCGTCCTTCACAAAGTCATTCATTTCAGTTAGTAGTACTCTCAGCTCCATTTAACTTATTTGATCATGCTTAAAAGCTTTCTGCAGAAATCAACAGATTTCTCTACTAAATCAGCAAAGTGATGTCTGATGTGATTAACAGGAAATATTCTGTCAGTTATGCTCCATTGACTTAATTTTTAATGGATGATTACTCAATATCTATATCTGGGTCTCTTTATCTCTCTCTCACCATATACTATACACTACCATTAAAAAGTTAGGATCCGTAAGATATTAAAAAAGCAAGGACAATTTCAACTGTTCAAATATGATGAGTAAGGAATATAAAGGATTCCTGTTGTACTTTCTATTTATCAAAGAATTCTGAATATATCACATTTTCCACAAAAATATCAATATTGATAATAATAAGAAATGTTTCTTGAGGGCAATATAAGTATATTAGAATGATTTCTGAAGGATCGTGTAACACTAAAGTAATGGGTGTAAATATAAAAAAAAAGAATGCAGTTATTTTATTTTATAATATAACTTTTACCATATTTTGGATCCAATAAGTGCAGCCTCAGTGAGCATAACAGACTTTATTTCATTAAAAAACCTTACACTCTTAAAAATAAATGTGCTTCACGATGTCATAGAAGAACCTTTTATTCTAAATGGTTCTATAAAGAACCTTTAACATCTGAAGAACCTTTTTGTTTGACAAAAGGTTATTTGTGGTGAAAGAAGGTTCTTTAGATTATAAAGAAACTTTGACTGAATAGTTCTTTGTGGAACCAAAAATGGTTCTTCTATGGCATCGCTTAAAGAACCTTTTGAAGCACATTTATTTTTAAGAGTGTACCGACCTGAGACCTTTGAATGGCAATATATAAGAATGAAAGATGGCCAATGTATATATACAAACACTCACGTTCTCGCTCAGCAGAATGATGTCCAAATAAATAAAAGCTTTCTAAGAGTGCCTTTTGGAGTGTTTTTCATGATGTCTCTTCAACAGAGCTGATGAAGAGTAGAGAACATCTGAATAAAACATTTCAGCACGGATGGTTATCACATGTGAGTGTGTGTGTGTGTGTGTGTGTGTGTGTGTGCTGCTGGTGCTGAAGGCTTTATGAAGTAAATTTGATTTAATAAAAAAGTCCTTGAGCAACCGCTGACAAGTGAGACATGACTGTGAGAAATGAACTTCAAGCTTTAGGAATGATTAGTATTGCAGATGTTCATAAATGTGTATGTTTTGTTAACATAGAATATGTAGCAAAGCAGTAAGCCATGAGAAGCTGTGCTCTAAGTACTCCACTCAGGTGGTAGTAATAATAATCAAACTTGTAAATCTAAAATAAGGCTCTTCATGGTTGTAACACATTGGTACATTCATTTGTTTCAGCTATATTGTGCAGTCATGCCTATGCATACATTACTTGTCCAATCAGAATTTAGAATCAGAACTATCAGTCTTATAAACACATTTTGATAAATATTAATTTTGGCTGCAAATGTGTATGAATGGGTGGTTAGTAAGTCATGTTTTCTTTTTCTTGCACAGAGAGTGTCGCTGATATTGCTGACGGGTCTGTAGCTGCTGATTGATTGCGTTTGTGTGTGTCTGTGCGTCTCTGTGTTATGTGTAAGTGGAGGCAGGTGTTCCATGAGTGGAAACCTAAAACTGTCCCTCCAGCACCAAGTGTTTTTTATGCCTCTTACTGTGTTACGTGCACACACACACACACACACACACACACACACACACACAAACACAAATATATATATGGACGCAAGTTGTTCTTCCATAGCCTCCCTCATTTCCTCTATTGTTTAAATTAATTTCAGTTTAAGTGATTTTCATTGTATGGACACCTTTCTATCAGGTATGCCTGTGAGACTGGTGGGCGGAGAGAATGAGAGAGAGGGGCGTGTGGAGATCCTGGTGGCTGGCCAATGGGGGACGGTTTGTGATGACGGATGGACGGATCGGGATGCAGAGGTGGTGTGCAGACAGCTGGGTTACAGGTGACATCAACATTTCAGGGTCAGCTGAGTAGTCGTCTGTGTTGAGTCATGTTGTCATGTCATATAATGCCTGTAAAATGAAGGTAGAATAATGTAATGTTGGCAATGTCTGAAATGTAAAATTGTATGTATGCACACTTTACATATATTAAAGCAGTAAACAAAATAAATGAGGTTTGATGACAAACTTTGATATTGGCTTGACAAAGCCTGGTTTGAAAGTATGAAATAGTTGTAAAAGTTTAGGTTTGAAGGTTTTATTGTCAGAGAGAAAGTCAGATGAAAACAATTCAAATTTCACAAAGGTCATATTAGACCATTTCAGGTCCCATTTAACCCCATTAAAACATATCAAATCAGCTCGGTCCCCAGTAAACCTAACATCAGACCACAATTGCACTGCTAGCATGATCTAGATACTTTAGTGTTTCTTAACAAGTGTTCTTAGGCATTGCTATCATGTTAAAGCATTAGTTCACCCAAAAATGAAAATTATGTCATTAATAACTCACCCTCATGTCGTTCCAAACCAGTAAGACCTTCATTTATCTTCGGAACACAGTTTAAGATAGTTAAACGATGTTAAATGATGTTTTTCTTATCTTTCTGGAGATGGACAGTAGACTGTACACACAGTTTCAATGGAGGGACCGAGAGCTCTCTGACTAAATCTAAAATATCTTAAACTGTGTTCCGAAGATGAACAGAGGTCTTACGGGTTTGGAACGACATGAGGGTGAGTTACTAATGACATAATTTTCGTTTTTGGGTGATCCAACCCTTTAAGTGGTGTTAGCATGATGTAGCATTTAGCGAACATGTTTTAGCAATGTCCTAAAATATGACTATTTTTCATGAAAAAATTACTAAAGCATTTTGATAGAGAATTTAAAACCTTGTGCTTTATTGTGTTTGAGGAGAATATTCCCAGGAGAACAGAGAGAGAGGGAGAGAAAGAATTCAACTCCTTCACAATAGACAATTCATTTCACAATAGATTTATTTAGCAATAGGTTCTGGTCTATTTCATGAACAGTTCAGTTTTTTGTTTGGAAGTGATCTTATAAGTTCAGTTGTGAATCATGCATATATGTTATTGTTGAGTTCGGGTTACAAAACTGAGAAGACCGTCAGATTTACACACACTAATGTGATCAACACCTTCCCTCCTGGGGGTGGGTCAGAGGTCAGGTTATGACACTGTAACTGATGCTCATATCTGATGAGCTCACTTTTCTCTGCTGGAGTTTGCTCTTGTTATGCTTGCCTGCGTATGTGTATGTGTGTGTGTGTCACAATATACTGTATGTTCCTCTTGAGTGAATACACCCAGAGCCTACACAGATCTCTTATTGTTTAGTGTTTGTAGGTTAGATTGAGAAAGGAACTTAACCTAGTTTATGAATGTGATTCTGACTGGTGAACCAATCAATAATTAATTGGTTTTGGTTAATTGAATTTTATACAACAGCAGTGTTACTTTAGTATTATTTGTGTAAAATTATAATATTTCTTTGTATTTTGATTTAACTTTTATTTCTATTTTCAGTTCTTATTTTTATTTTATTTTAGGTTGTAGTGAATTTGTTATGTGCTTCTGTGTGTATATATATATATATATATATATATATATATATTTCTCTCTCTCTCTCTCTCTCTCTCTCTCTCTATATATATATATATATATAATTTCTATATATATATTTCTATTTAGTTAAATTTTTGTATTACTTTTTATACTATTTTACCTTTTTTTTAAGTAAACAATAACAACCTCTTTTGAAAGGTACAAAAATTATTAAAATGTATCTTTAACTGTATTTTTTTTTTTGCAGTGGGCTGGCTAAAGCTCGTGTAATGGCGTATTTTGGAGAAGGTGAGGGGCCAATTCACTCTGACAATGTAAAGTGCACAGGTGGGGAACATTCGCTGATTGACTGCATCAAACAACCATTTGGGACACACAACTGCCGCCATAGTGAAGATGCCGGTGTTATTTGTAACTATGGGTTACAGAAGGATTCTCCTGAGGTCAAAGGTGAGGTCCTTCATCTTCTCATACCTACAGCATTCCCATATTTGATACTGGCAAGGTTTAAAGGGATATTTAACCAAACCTGTATGAATTTGTTTCTTTGATGGAACATAATTGGAAAATTGGAGTTGTTTATTAGTTTCAGAAAAGTAGGAGTCATGCTGCATAATACTCTGTTTAACAACTCATTTTGTGCTTTTACAATAAATAAATTCATATGGTTTTGAATGGACATGGGGAGGAAATTCTGACAGAATTTTCATGTTAGGATGATCTGTTTCTTTAGAGGGGTCATATGATGTTGCTAAAAAGAACATTATTTGGTGTATTTAGTGTAATTCAATATGTTTATGTAAAACATATTAGATAAAAAAAACATTATTTTCCTCACAATGTACATTATTGTTTCTCCTCTATGCCCCGCCTTTCTGAAACACTTTGATTTTTACAAAGCTCACCATTCTGAAAAGCATGTGATCTGACTGGGCAAGTATCCAGTGCGTTTTGACGAATGCCTCAAATGTGTGACGGAAATGTTACGCCCCTCACCATACTGTGATGCCGTTTCCCGTTCAGAACACCTGGGTGATAAGACAAAAACAATAAAACCCATTATAAACGAGGCATTTGTTTCATCCAGTGGGGACATAATTACTGATTATAAAGACTTATTCTGTCTTTTTAAATGTTACGTTGCATATTGCGCCACGTAAACAAAATCATGCCTGCATTTTGTGCAGTGCTACACTGCTCAAAACTCATGTTTGAATCATCAGTGGCAAATCTTTTAAATATGAAAACATACTTACAGGCTGTGAGTCAGAAGTGCCAGACTGTCCTTGCAAAGTTGCCCCCCTTAATAGAAACAACCTTCATGCATAGCCTTCCCAGGTTCAGGAAACAGTCATCTGTAAAATGCACTGCATTTTTGGGTTGAACTGTTCTGGAGCAGTGTTGTAGATACAACTTAACCACTGATTTCTAGTTGTGTCCTCTTTTGGAAGGCCAATCAAAGTTTCGCTTTCACAACGGTGACCTCATCCATGCATGAACAGCTTGTAACACTCCAAGGAGAAAGGAAAACTTGAAATTGCGTCATATGACCAATTTAAGGCACATTAAAAGAACTGCAATTAAATGACCATTGTTGGACTTTACAAGACTTGTATATAAATCACTGACTTCATTGCGATTGATGTTCTTTAAGATGCAGGGAAATTTGTATTTTGCAGCAACATTTAAATATATAAATATAAATAGTCCTGGCGCCTCATTTATAACATGTTGTGTGGAACCCATTGTACATTTGATCTAAGATTATTTATAAAATATTCTTACGTGTGATTCAGAGAAACACCAAAAACCATGCATACACCTTTCTTCCAGATGTGAAATCACAAATGGTCTTGAAACTGTGCCCAGCTAAATGGTTTCAGATCTCCGCTTAGAAAACGCCCCCTAATTAATGTCATGAGCATATGAAAGGGCACCAGTCAACATCAAATAATTTACTTGAGAATGTGGCAAGTGGCAAGAATTAGATTTCCAAATCCAAGCATTACTTCGGCTCTTCCCCGAGGAAACTTGTGAATCTCTGCTTAGAACCTGGAAAAGCACTTTTCCATGTCAAAGATCATTTTTATAAATCTGAACACTGGCGTGGTTTTAGCATATGCACACTGTTAGATCAAACGTGTGTATGCGTGTTTTATAGATGAGGCCCTTGGATGGTGGTTTGGAAGGATAGATTTAGGGATCCTCACACCTGTAAAAATACTTGAAACCACCTAAAAGAAGAGTGAAAGATGGAAACTACCACCTGAGTAGGATGTGCTCTACTTTGTGCTGAGATAGAGTGTGTGTTACGTCTGCTCTAGAGGATGTGGTTTGGCTCGCCATCTCATGATCACCGACACTTAGGCTTTACTTATGTTTTGTTATTCTTATCAATCTAATAACTCTAATGCAAGGGAATCCGGCCTGCTTTCTCTATTAAACCATAAGGACAGATAAGCTACACATACAAACACAATCTTTTTGTGTTATTATTTTATGTAATACCAGCCTACATTTTCAGGTCCTTCAAGCACATCTGTATATACGCACAAACACAGATGAACGGTCTCTGAACTCTCACAGAACCGTGCAGATGAATGCCTTATTTCACAAATCTAAAATATACGTTTTGCACTGCATATAAAAAAATTAAGCGTATTTTTTTTTTTTTTGTAATGCTGTAATACTAAATAATATTGTTATTTTATGTACATCATTTTAATACATCTAACAAAAAATATGATTTCTCATTTGCTGTGAAATAAGACCAAGGCAGATGTTCCTAACAGATTTCGTGAGATTCACCCATAAATTCTTTCTAGAAATTTGTGTTTGTGTTACATTGCAGAGGCAGTGGGCTCCATGTGTGGTCTAAGACCCTCTCATATCCGTCAGAAGAGAATAATAGGCGGAGAAAACTCGCTACGGTAAGCAGAAAAGGTCAAAATGTATACAAACATCTTTGACATAACAAATGACACATTTTAGAATTATTGTTTATGTGGTCGCAATGAGAAAACGAATGTGCAATGCGGTTTAAATGCAAACTGATAGTGTTTGTGTGTGTGGTGTAGTGGGGGCTGGCCGTGGCAGGCAGCTGTGCGCTTACGGGGGTCTCAGGCAGACGGACGGTTGGTATGTGGAGCCACTTTGATCAGCAGCTGCTGGATCCTCACCTCTGCTCACTGCTTTAAGAGGTACTCACACATAAAAAAGGACAGGTACAACTTCATTCTCTCACACATCTGAAAGGCATAAATAAAGTCCACCCATTCACACACAAATAAATACACACGCTTCTTTGTTGCGTTTCCAATTTTCCACTTGTGACTCACTTAGCTAACACAAAATAGACTGAAATACAAACAAAACATTTCAAATTGCCCATTTTAGACAATATACCTTCTTCCCACACTTCCTCTGTATCCTGTGTCTAATTATGTGACCATTATTTGTGACTTGCAAATAAACACGTCATTCCAGCTGCAAAACAAACATAATTAAATTATAATTAAAATTCAGTGAGCGAGGCAAAGCAATCAAACCAAAGTATTCTTTAATCAGTAAAGATGATGAAAGTAGATCTATATAAGAAATCA
This sequence comes from Carassius gibelio, assembly GCF_023724105.1. NCBI lineage: Eukaryota > Metazoa > Chordata > Actinopteri > Cypriniformes > Cyprinidae > Carassius > Carassius gibelio. The sequence continues at coordinate 12,732,759 of NC_068396.1, forward strand.
CCTTTCTTTTAAAATACAAAAGATCAGGTTGTAATAAAACACATTGTCAGAGTTGTCCAGCACTGATTGATTCACCTCTACATATTGTGTTACATTGTAAAATCGCTTACATTTTTGCCTTGTTTTTCTAGTAAAACTGTCTAAGCATCCATCAAGCAATTCATTATAATTATGCAAATTATGTAATTAGATGACCATTGGTAAATTGTTTAAAGCATAAACATCACATGTTTTCCTGGAAGCTAATTTCCAACCAATAATACCCTGTTCCTCTTTTCAAATAAAATGTCAAAATCAACAATGCAAGATATACAAGCGAGGAGTAAATCAATGCACTTTCCTCTGATGACTCTCTATTGAACAATTTATCAGCTACCTCTTTAACTCCACAAATTATTCAAGGTTATTTTTGTGAGAAGAATAACAATATGTAATATTAATAATTTCAACAGAAGCCTTAATTACAGTGAGAAGCTAAGTTCAGCTGGATATTTCATTTTCTCTCAATGTCTTAATATTTATTGCAGTTTAGTAAAAATTTAGTAATTTGTGTGGTTGGCTTCACACAAAACATCACTTTTACCACTGCTGTGCCAAATATTTCTTTATTCCAACAGAGTCAAAAACTACACACATGTGGAGTGCCTTTCTTCAGCATACATCTCTTTGTTTTTGAAGCACTCCGGGCAAACAAAGTTATTTGCTTACAGTATTTGTAGAAAAAAAGAACCCACACTTGACTGCCAGTGGAGTTTCACTGAAATGTTACATTTGTAGATCCACAAAAACTAAATGCCCAAAGTAATAGTTTAAAATAAATGAATAATAATAATAATAATCAATGTCTTTAAGGCAAATTTGTTCGTCATAAGGACAAACTCTCATGGGAAATATGAAAAAGCATCTAGCACAAACAGGGTTGCAGGGCTGATATTTTAAAAATGAAAAATTAGACTGCTTGTTGCTAGGCAATGATACATCCATCCCAAAATTAGCCACAGACCCTTCATGCATCGTTTGATGAGTTTTCACCACAGGGATAAAACGTTATAGCAGTTTACATTAAAGAAAAATAGTAACAGTATGCCGGAGGAAAATGAATAAAAACATGTTCACACAAACACTTCCCACTTCCCTCAAGGCTCAGACTTGTAAATGATCTGCCTTCAGTTCAGACCTTTGCTGCATTTCCACATTACTGGGAAGAATGTACATTAGTGGTAGTTTCCAGAGCCATTTAGTTTTTTTTTTTTAAATAGCCTCGGTAGAGATACTATGGCAGCGTGAGAGGTTTAAGTAATATTGGATCTGTTTTTTATCAACCAGTCCAAGCACTGAGCCTTCAAAATATGATCCATGACATCAGGCTACTGCTAAAGTTACACACGCACACACACACACACACACACACACACACACACATAGAGCTATAAATCTAGATATCTTTGTGGCCCCCACCCTCTTTTCCCTCAGACACGTACACTTACTTTTTTCAAGAATGCAATTAACAGCGTGCAGAACAGCATAACAGTTGTTTTAAATCGTTTGAGATCATTTAGCTCGAGAGGACTAAAGTTAGTCTCTCACTTCCGAGTTTACCGAGGGTAGCATGACATTTGTGCAAAAATAGCATGTACAAACACACTCACATTAGCGCTAAACTATTTTTATGCTGCGTGACCAGTTGATGGCCAACGTTAATTGAACTCTGGGGTTACAAGCGGCGTGGAATTAAAGGATTGAGAAAGCAATATGCTAAAGTCAGCCCTAATGACGGAACTGCTGCCATAATGTACAACCTAAGAGTTTGAGAGCTGTCAACAGATCCAGCTTCTGGAACTTGGTTAGACTAGTGAGCAAATGTGTGGTGAGTTACCAGTCCATAGAGTACTGAACTACTAACTACATCAGTTATTAACACTCTTTATGGAGATTTTTCTTCGTCATATGAAAGTAGATATTTACTTGTTAATGCTCATTTCCCCTATTTCTATATTTAAATTACATTTGATAACACAGTAACAATACTCATTTAAAGTTTATCTTTAATAAATTAATAACTTAAAGGAGAACTCATATATATATGTACAATCAGTTAAATGGTTTTATTCAAGTCAAAATAATATTTATTAACACTGTATAATTAAACCTAAATACATAAATGACAATGTATACTAATAAAACTAAATTTTGTTATATTGAAATACCTTTTAATTGCAGGTACCGACTTTTGGGTCGGTACGTTTTTTTTTTTTTTTTTTTTTACTAATGTTTTATTTAGCAAGCATTCATTAAATTAAAAGTTAAGATATTTTTATGTTACAAAAACAATGTGTCACAATATCCACAAAAATATTAGGCAACACAACTGAAAATAAATCTTTCCTAAGCAGCAAATCAGAATATTGGAATAATTTCTGAAGGATCATGTGACACTGAAGAGTGGAGTAATGGCTGCTGAAAATTCAGCTTTGCCATTACAGGAAAATAACTTTTGAGGATAAAATTATTTGAAATTGTAACAATATTCGAAAATATTACAGATTTTAATGTATATTTATCAAATAAACCAGTAACTGTAAGTAATTAATACCCGAATATTTAGTATTATTAAAATAAAATGGATTTTATAATAGACTACTGGTTGATAGAGTAGGACAGTGGAGAGGCAAGCGTAAACTATAGTGAGAATGGGTGGTGGATGTTACTGGAAAATGATCCAGATTCGAAGTTAGGTTCAAGTGCAGCATGCCAGAGCACTGCCCACTCGGCCATGTCTCAGCAGTAATAATCTTTTAATAACCTCATTCAGATCAGTACTACAGTAAGGATTAAAGTTGATTGTGAGTCTTAGAAGCTTAATATATACAGTGTCAAGCTCAGAACTGCCCTTTCCAGAACGAGACTTTGGGAATGTGGTGCTGATCCTGCTGCTTGACTACTAAGAGTGTCATTCCGGACAGGGCAGATCCTTTTTCCAGAAAAGACCTGACCGTGTAACGGGACACTGCTGTCTCTCTCTCTGGCAGCACTTACATATTTCCGTTACACAGCAATGGTTTCAATCACTAACAAGCTGAAAGGAGGGCACACACACACACACACACACACACACACACACACACACACACACACACACAGTTGATCTTTAAGGTTTTATTTGTTAATGTAATGTTATACTATATATATATATATATATATATATATATATATATATAAATGAGATGTTGTGTCTATGTTTTGCACATTGTCAGTAAATCACCCGCAGAATTTCCACACCCATCGGCGCTGTGTTGGAATTTAGCTTGCGTGATAATTTGCCCTGTTTAGTAAATCTGGCCCATTTTATGTTTTTCTATCCACCATTAGAGCACTATTATATGTATAAACCTGAGGAGAAAAATACTGTAAATAGCTGTCAATTTAATAAAATAATTGTAATTAATCTAAAATATTTTTACATTTTATTTAGTATTATTATTATGTATTACATGTATAATTGATTTTATTTGATCATTTTTCCCCTTTGTTTTTTTTACGTTCCTGTAGGTCCCCTTGTGACCCCTTTGGGTTCCTCAGACCCCACTTTGAAAACTTTCTTTGAAGAGATATGTCAGTCTCACCACAGTAAAGAAACCTTATAGTAGTCTATATTAAAGCCTGGCAAGCACAGGAGACTTTCCGTTTCATGCGAAGACCTTTGTGAGTGTGATGTCATGGTGTTGGGTTTATGGAAAAAGAAAACTTCCTGTATATCTCTGTTTTCACCAACTGACCGCGAGTGTGGTTTTGTAAGTGTGTGTTTGTGTGTGTTAGTTCACATGGTTTGGCTTTGGGTCCGTAAGATCGGTTGACAAGAACTTCCTGAGGAAGGGACCTGATTTGTCATGTGAGGGAGTTTGTGAGTGGCACATAGAGAAGTCATAAATCATCCTCTGATAATGTATTACACTGCTGTGCTGATTCAACTGCATTCAGCCTTTCTGAACGAGTCCTGTTTGCATGGCCTCTTTCTTTTTTATTGTTTTTCTTGGGTGTTTTGCCTTAATTACAGTCATATAGCAATTTTAATGGCCTACACTATTTTTTTCTAAATAAATGAGAAATAAAACACTGACACCCAAATTCAGTCATTCTTAATGCTACATGTGATTTTAAGCATCACATAAATGACGTTTAAACAGTGGTAGAATTTATATACTTTAATTCAGATCATTAGGTTATGGCAGAGGTAATCTAAATGTACAAATCAAGAATATTCGGTAACACTTTATTTGAAAATGTCCTTGTAACACGTTACATGTACTTAATATTATAATAACAATTAATTTTGCATTCTTACATGCAAGTAACCCTAAACCAAACCCTAACCCTAACCCTAATCATATAGTAAGTACATGTAGTTAATTAATAGTACTCGGTACTTAAATGTATAATTACACTGTAACAAGGACACCTTAAAATAAAGTGTAACTAAATATTCTTGCTTAATAACAGTATACATTTCTTTAAAAAAAAAAAAAAATAATCTTGCAGGCCCCAATCTCTTTAGTGTGTATATGAACTTTAACAAAAAAACAACCTCTCTAATATCAGCCACTAACTAACATGGCAACTAATATATGTAAGTCTGGACCACAAAACCAATCATAAGTAGCACGGGTATATTTGTAGCAATACACTGTATGGGTCAAAATTCTAGATTTTTTTTTTTATGCCAAAAATCTGGATATTAAGTAAAGATCATGTTCCATTAATATATTTTTTACATTTACTTCTGTAAATATATCAAAACATAATTTTTGATTACTAATATGCATCAAGAACTTTTACTTGAACATTTGGACAACTTTAAAGGCGATTTTCTCAGTAATTAGATTTTTTTCACCCTCAGATTCCAGATTTTCAAATAGCTCGATCTCAGCCAAATATTGTCTTATCCTTACAAACCATACATCAATGGAAAGCTTATTTATTCAATTTCCAGATGTATAAATCTCATGACTAGTTTTAGTTTTTTGGTCCTTGGTCACATATTACGCATAGAAACAGTTTTGTTAATCACCAACAACCAGTCTAACCAAATATATCTGAGAATCACTAGTCTTAGGTTTAGTTACAGGTCTGTTATGTGCTCTTTTCTAGGTACGGTAACAGCACTGGACTGTATAAAGTTCGTGTGGGTGATTATCACTCTCTGGTTCCTGAGGAGTATGAGGAAGAGTACGCCGTGGAGAAGATCGTCCTTCACCCGCGCTACCGCGCTGACAGCAATGACTACGACCTGGCACTGGTGCGTGTGTCTGGTCACAGAGCTCAAAGGGGTGTCACAGGCGTCTGCGTCACACTGAGCCGCTTGGTGCTGCCTGCCTGCCTGCCAATGCGCAGAGAGAAAGTGACAAAGGGCATTGCCAACTGTTACATCACAGGCTGGGGAGACACAGGTTAGAAAAGCCATGAAACACACACATAATCATTCATGCATGCACAAACTCTCCATACATACTTCTTTGAAATGAAAGAAATGCAGATCTGATTCAGAAGCAAATATAAAAGACTGTCGTACAGCCTCAAGCTGTCATTCTTGAAATGAAGGGTGCTATGAGCACAATCAGAGCAAGAACTGAGGCTGCGGGTGTAAAATGGAGGTGCTTTTGACTCTATTGAATAGCACAGGCTGACAGGCATAAGATGTGATCAGACAGTGTGAAAGCAGAACTGACAGAGATAATCACACACTATGAGATATCAGAATCTTTGTTCTGTGTTCTGTCTGAAACAATCACTCTCTCACTGTGCCTCTCTCATTCACAGACAGGCAAACAGGAAACCAGTTCAAGTTTTGGTAAAATGGTGTGATGACATTTTCAATTGAATTATTTAACAGATGCTTTTCCCCAAAAGATGTACAAATGAGGAAAAGCACAAGCAAATTCAGCAGAACCGAATTTGAAAAGTAAACAAAATAAAGTACAAAAGTGGAAGTGTAAAGCAAAACAAATCAATGGGGAGTGCCCTTTTATCATTTGTAGCACGGGTATATTTGTAACAACAGCCAAAAAAACATTGTATGGGTCAAAATTATATTTTTTCTTTTATGCCAAAAATCATTAGGATACTAAGAAAAGATCTTAAGATATTTTGTAAATTTTTCTACTGTAAATATATCAAAACTTATTTTTTGATTACTAATATGCATTACTAAAACTAGCATACTATTAAATAGGGCACTTATTACTGAAATAATATCCTTTAAAATACTTAAAGTTACTGCAAACTGCATGCCCTTGCTTTTGGAAACTTACTTGCATGTTAATTTATGTAAATGCATTATAATTTTAATTTATATTCAGTGCAGTTAGCTGAACTTTAGAGAGTTTTTTATCAACTCATGTACATCTTTAAAATGATATACAATGTTTTAATTGCTTCTCGTTCAGTGGTTAAAGCGACTGGCAAATATACTGACAAGCATTTATGGTAAAATAAAATATCTTATACACAGCTCATCCATTCAAAATTTAGATTTTTAGTTTTTTTTCTCTCTGCCAAAACATTATGTAATTAAGGACAGCTATAGCGGATGTTCTTATAAAGTTGTTTAGAGGGCAAAGTTCAGTGTTTTGAATGGAAAACCACTTGCTGCACTTAAATGTGAACAATACACATCTGTATTTAGGCAAGAAGTATAGAAATATTTAAACAATTAAACATTTGTCAGCATGTGTAGCAAACTGCTTAATACACAAAACAGTTTTTGTTTGCTGAAAGTAGTTAATTTTATCAGTAAAACATCTGTTTTTCCGCAACAGTTAGGCATCATCTATCTCAGAAATGTAGTAATTATTTGTGCCGTTGGTCGTATTTGCAAACAAGGTTATGTATTTGCTTAAGGATATTTGTAAACGTTGGTTTATGTACGAGCACATGGCGTGAGTGCCATTTGAAAATGTTCACAATCACAAAAGAGTGTTTATTAGTCTTCTGTGGAATTATGGGGCTGTGATGTCATTTGTACATTTTTCCAACTAAATGTCCGGTGAGAGAGAGATAATAAAAAAAAAATACTAGCAGCTTGCATCAGTTATACATATTCATTAACACCTAATATTGTAATTTATTATATTATGATAACACTTAATCATGCACAATTACATGCAAGTAACCCTAATCCTAACTCTAACCTTATAGTAAGCACATATAGCTAATTAATATTACTCAGTACTTAAATGGATAATTACACTGTAACAAGGACACCTTAAAATAAAGTGTAACTTATATCTTTAACAACACCTTTTTATTGGCTAAAATTCTTTTAGCTAACATATTTCTTTATCACAAGGATATACACGATACCTACAGCCACATCTGTCCAGCTGTCTGGTCTCATCAGAAAGGACATACATGACAGTAGTAACATCCATACAGAGCTGTAATCAGAGAACATGAGGAAATCATCAAGGAACTACACAGGGTGTAATTATGATGTCAGTTTTAAGCAGCTACACATTATCATGTGACATGCTGATAGCGGGGTTTCATTCTAATGGTTACGTTGTGCTGTAAATCACCTGTGTCTTGTCTCAATCAGTGGACTTCAGTATTATTTCAGTAGTCTTCTGAAATGTATTGAATGAAGCGTTTGATGACATTGAAAGAAAAGCGACTACATGCTCCATTGAATACATGTAAAGTTCAGTAAACACTTCCAGACTTCAAGTAAAACCCGTTGAATTTTTTTCTTTTTCTCAGGTCGTGCATATTCAAAAACTCTCCAGCAGGCCTCCATTTCGGTGTTGAGCAAGCGTCAATGCGAGCAGCGCTATTCTGACCAGTTCACCAGTCGCATGCTCTGTGCCGGCTCCTCCCATGACAACCACCGCGTGGACAGTTGCCGTGGAGATAGCGGCGGTCCGCTGGTGTGTGAGAAGCCGGGTGGAAGTTGGGTTGTATATGGGGTCACGTCTTGGGGTCACGCGTGTCGACTGCAAGATGCACCCGGCGTCTACACCAAAGTCTCTGCCTTCGTGCCCTGGATTAAGAAGGTCATTGGCAAGTAGGGCCCAGAAAAATCAACCAGTAACAGACAGTCACAGCCTGTCTGTGAGGGCAGAAAAATTAAGCACACTTTTAGGGTAAAAGCTTCAGAGCTAAATATGTTATAAAATAGATAGTTTCATAACACTAGCTAAAATCAACTACAAATAAGTCTTAATGGTCAGAGAGAATTAGTAGATTCTGAATATTTGAATTAGCAGACAGTATAAAATTACAGTGAAAAAGAGTAAAACAGTCAAAATATCTAAACATTCTTAAAATAAATGAATTTAAAGTGTAAAATTAGGCTTATTAGGACTTGTTTTCTTAGAATATATGTTGAACACTTAGGCATAAAGCTTTAAAATTTGTGAGGTTTATGCTTGAAACAATAAAAGTTGCTTCAGTAACTTTATCTAGTTTTAACAATGGTTAGGTATTTTTACTGAAAAACACACACACACACACACACAGGCCTATAAAAGTGATGCTTGGATTGGTCTTAAATTGGCAGGTTAAATTATTGCAGATTTTCTTTTTTTTTCTTTTTTTTTATTATAATGAAAGCACTTCTAGGTTGAAGAGACCACAATGCTGAGTGTGGAGTTATTATTAATTTGTATTTTTTTAAATAATGAATTACGAATACAATAATGAAAGCATATCAGTGTGACTATGTACTTTATGCCATTAAGAGACAGAAACTATGTGAGCTTGTAAAATGGGACGAGTAATGTTCCAGTTTGATACTGAAGAACGTTCCAATGGCTTGAAATCACATCAAGATTTAATGCTGAAATGAGAAGATTCTGGATTTCCTGCTAAGAAAATGTATGGTTTCTAAACTCCTGGGGTATGGTTACCATGCCATTGCTAAGTAACTGACCACATCACCTCATCGACACATTAAATGACATCATAATGCTCCACAGGAACCATGACATCATTTATTATAGCACAGATGTTCGTGATGATAACTGGACTGAGGTTTTCTATATCTCAACATCAGGACAAAAAAGCACATCATATATCTGCTTATATGGGATTTATGTGCAATGGAAAACTGTTTATACCTCCTTGTTTTAGTGTTGTGATAATGCATTTCATTTCAGCATGCTTAACTTGTGTTTGTTTTCTGTGATTTACGTATATATTACGTATTTGTGAGTATGATTTATGAGAGTAGCCTTTATACAAACTACACCCCTTAAAAAAAAAAAAAAAAAAAAAACTGGTCTGTGTATAAAAAAACTGACCAACCACAAACTCTTATTTTGCACAACTAAGGTGTTGCAGTTTAGACTTTTGTAAATTTGTTTTTCTAATGCATCATTCAGTCATATTGTAATCTTCTGTTAATTAATTATACTATGAAAACTGTAAAAAAGTGTTAATTTGTTCACACATGGCCAATAATTTTGTTTTGTATCGCCTTTATATATGTTTAAATACTTGGCATGATGCTTTTATTATTGCCTAAAAATTGTATGTCAAGTCATGTAAGGTCTGCAATGTCATTAACCGAAAAACAATCACAAAAAGCTATATACATCTTTCTTACAACTTCAGTTTGGAGCATTAAACATTTCACAGTTGGTATAAAATTTGTAAAAGTTTTGTGGAATAAAGTACCGTTTCTTAAATTGGAAGATTTGATTAGAGACAATTTGAGAGGACAAACAGTATGCTTTATATTTTTATTTAAGGAAGTTTCTGACAAAATGGTTAGCTTGAGATTTTCCGAGTACACAGGCAAGTCAGACTGGCTTTGTTTTGTTCACACAATGGTCATTGTGTACAGATCTGACAGTGCAATGTTAGTGCTGTCTTTTCAGAGAGCCCTTTGTTTACATAGGTCCATTGTGTGTATATGTGTGTTGACACTGCATTTTAAATACACCCCTCCTTTGAGCTCATCTCTATGGAGACAAGCTAACTGTATCATGGCAAAGACCTAAATCAGTTTTCAGAAATGCATGCAAGATTGTGCATGCATGCAAGATGTTTTTGTATTCATTCACTACTTCCTGAAGCAGAAAACATGATATGATCTAATTAAAGTAAATCTGAACGAAAATGCCTTAGTTTTGCCACAAGCACAAATACAGTAGCTTAAGTAAATATAATATTGGATCCAGTTATACAGGCAGGAGGGGGAGACGTTTCTCAATGACTCTTTTATTTAGTGAAAAGTCAATCCTGAAGGCTCACCGAGAGAGGGGGAGATGTGTTACAGGGATTGAGATTGAGCGCAGTGTTACAGCGCCATCTAGAGGATACTGTTGAATTCAATCGCTTATTTATGGAAGAACTGTGGAACTATATAACTTTAACTTATGCTTATTATTAGGATCATAGACTATGACAGAAAACAGTGATCATTTACGTCAGGTACTTTATGATAATGTATCTAATGTAAGATGAAACTAAAAAGTAGTGATGTCGTATCAATACCAAAGCAGGATCTGAGAAACAGACATTCAACCAAACGATGACAGTATATAATAGAAACAGACCAAGTTACATATTTAGACAGAACAACAAAAGATTCGATGTACAACAATTTGGATGAATTAAAATTATGTATGTACAATGCAAATGGGTTTGTGCGTAGTTAATTTTAATTTATTTTAAAAGTACTTATTTATTAAATTATCTTACATTTTAATTAAACTCACAAACCCCCTGCAATTAATCTACAAACTTCAATTTAGGAAACCATTGTAATGTAATGTTTATGCACTTCATTTCCAACAAACGTAATATATTTTCTTACTGTTACATATCAATATGGTACACGATTCTCTTTTTTAATTTAATGTGATGAAGTTAGGTAAAAAAAATATTGAAAAGTAATCTTAAAGTTATCTGATTATATTATATAAGATGTGTTATGTAATTTGGAATCACTAGCCCTAATGGACTACAATTTGGAAGTAATATAACCAGCTCTGAGTGTAGACAACTTCATTGATTATAAAGGCATTTAGGGTTTATAAAGGGAGCGCACTCCGTTTAGAATTTGAATAAAAGTGTTGGTTTTATGCCGGTCGGTCGGTTAAAAACCTGAGGGCAGCGGGTCTCTTGATAAAAAATCCTGAGCCTTTCAAATGATAGCATTTTGCTAAAAAAAAAAAAAAAGTAGGCTATTTGCATAATATATAGGAGATAAGTTTTTTTCTTCTTCAGAGTAATCATGTATGACATAAACCTATCTTATATGATTTTTATACATCATGCTACACCCAAATTCATGTGGAAATCTTATTAAACAACACTAGCCTTCTTTTAACACAAAAATATAAATAGCTTTCTGAAAGGGTCTGTTGCTGGATGATTGCCAATGGTTGTTGTATTTGAATAATTAATGAAGTAGGTCTGTCCAAGTTTTTGGGAGCTGTTTTATGGGTGTTTTTAGTAGGCCTAGTCATTTGTAAATGTATTTACATAGCCTAAAATCCCCATTTTGTGTAGGCTACTTTATACATTAATGTATTAAATTTGAATCTTCTGTTGGTAAAAGGTATGTTATCCTCCTCTCTGGTTCCTGTGAGCTAAATGTTGCTGAGTACCAGCATTTTGTAGTTGATTAAAACATTCATTTTAAGAATTTGATGCCTGGCACCCTGTTCCATGCGTACTTCCGTAAAACAATTTTCTCTGAGTAAAAGTTAATTTTTTAAAAACTGTACTTAAGGTCAGCAAATAAATATTTGTGGCCTGCTTCGTTTATATCGTCCTCTGCCCACAGACACAACAACCTTTGTGTTCATTTGTACAGCGCACACATGATCCATCTGAGAGAGAGACTCATAAACCTATCTGCCTGTATAAAGAACAGTCCGATTATTTTTATATGACACTGAGAATAATTTGTAGAATAAGATTTAGATCTTAACACAACGCTTCATTACAGATACATTTCTTGAAAAAAAAAAAAAACAATTTTAATGTCATTGCGGCCTGGGACCACTAGAGAGAGGTGTTTCATTAAAAACATAATCATTAAAACGAATCCCTAACACAGCCTAGCATTAAGGTTTTATATAAACCATGCACCTACCTTAATAGCATGTGATCCATTTCTTCATACTGTGCATAATAAAGTAAATATAAGATAATATCCGAGTGTTGTAACGTCCATTTCCTCTCTGTCTGTTCATTAGGTATATCAAACAGAGACAGAACTTTTGCAAGAAATGTTTTACGGAAACATGAATCTCTCCAGTGTTTATTGAATATATATAGTTATTTACATATTTCTCAAAGCACTTTCTCACCTTATTGAGGCAAATTGTTTTCAAAAATAAAAGTCACATTTCAAATTCATCAGCCAACCAGTTGCAGTCCAGTGGGCGGGGCTAAGGCTACCTGGCTACAGACATATGCCTAGACACACGCACACACATTATGTATTTACCCTCACACACACGCACACACGCACACACACACACACACACACACTGAAATAATTTCCGCTCTTCAGGCCATTGTGTCTAGAACAGTAACTGGGACGTGGACTGAGACATTGACATCACAATGACATCACTCCATTAATCGGTTTAAAGCTGATGCAGAAATCTTGACTGTGCTCTTTATTTCTCCATAATGATTCTTAACATTCTGCACCTTCACTCTGATTGGCTGATAGATTGATTGACTGATATATTTGCAAGAGTGAGGTTATGAACAGTGGTTGTGCAGTTCTAAATCTCTCCCGATGAAGACTTATAAAATCTAAATCCGAACCTTTATATCCAGTGACTGACGGGGGAAAGTTTATATAGGAAGAAGTCTGAGGACATTTTCATTTTTCAGGTACAGTCTTTTATGCAGTCTTTGTTTAGCTGCATCTGAAGTTCAAGAGTCACAGTTACCTCACCGTACCTCACTTGAAAAAAAAAAAACCTGACCTTTTGCAACAAAAATGTCATGTTGCCATGGACACAATACTGTTTGGTTTGGATTTCCAGAGGCACCAATGACTGGTGAGTTGAATTTCTGACCTTTGCTCTGCAAGCTTTCAGGTAGGTGGCATTGAGTACTGTTCAAGTGTCTAGTTTCCATTGAGGGCTGAATCTGGATCTTTGACCCAGGGGAGCGGTGGTTTGGTTAGGGCTACCTGACCTTCTGTAGTTCCTCTCTGAGCCAGGCCGGTAACGGCTGACCCAGTCTGTGCAGCAGCTTAGATAATTCAATGTTCTGATCCCTGTAGAATCTGGAGAGAAATGCTCGTGACTAGAAAAAGAAAAGAGTAAAAAGAACACATTTTTTACTGTGCAGAACAGCTACAGACTTTTGTGTAGAATATAGGGGTGAAATGGAACACATTTTCAATTTCGGTATAGGTCTTATGGTTTGGCATGCACCTGTACCGAACAAATGTTTTGACTAACTTAATTTAAAACTCCTTTTCCCCCTAGCAACTTTCACAAAGGATTGGATATTGTTGGTTCAGCTTGCAAGGGCTAGACGGTGTATATATAGTAGATTTTGTAAGGTATAATTTATTTTCAAGAAATATGGGACAATAGAATTTATATCAATATACTTTGATGTTGCGAGTGGAAAATAATAGAGGACACAGACTGAACTGCTTCAGGAAAAGCAAACAAGATGTGCTTAAATCCAAGTGCCTCAAACTAACTCAAAAGCATAAGTTTAAATCTTCTTGACCTCATGTCAGATGCATGATATGTAATGCTTTTCTAAAGGTGTTTTCCTCAGTACATGGCTTGCATCTTATGGTTGTATTCTTATGTGTAAATGTTAGGAAGTAACGTGAGTATTTCCATTTTGCATAAAGATTGGCCTGTGTCTGTTAAAGTTGTCAAAAAAACTGTTAATTCAGGCTAAAAATCATTTTGATAAAATATTTTGCATCCTAAAATCGAAGAACTTCAGACATCTTTTTAGTAAACCACTGTTTTAAATAAAACAGGAAAAACAAAGGAATTTTGATGTTTTTCGCTGTACCAAAAACTTACCAAACTATGACTTAGTACATACTAAACCATAATTTTTGTGTACCATTACAACCCTACTAGTATATGTACAATGTTTTTAAAGGGATAGGTCACCAAAATAACACAACATAAAAAACAACAACATTCTGTCATCATTTATTCACCTCATCCCATTCCAAACCTGTATGAATGTCTTCCTCCGTGGAACACAAAATATATTTCGGGAAATGTCAGTGTTTTTTTGGCCACACAGTCGAACTCCACTGACTATTACAGTTTGGACAAAAACAGTTCAAAATATAAAGGTGTACCTTTTGAAAAAGTACCTCCCCAGCTTTTGTACCTTTTTTTGTGAGAATGTAGGTTTGGAAAGACACAAGAGTGAGTAAATGTAAGTTTTTTTTTTTGGTGAAGTAAAAATAGAGAAATAAGAGGTGAGAGTCAGAGATGTTCTGTAGGTATCAGTTATTCAGTACATGAGCTACAGACATGTTAGCTGTTGCAAAATTGAACAGTCTGGGGTCAGAATGAGTTCTCTCTCTCTCTGTGACCCATATTACTCAATGAAGGCAGGCCTCTATAATGCAGCTGTAATCATTAAAGATTAAAGGCTCTATTTTGCTCAAAGTTTACTGTTGTTAGGTGGTACCTCAGAGTCCATGGGTGGGTATTTGCGGCCCTTGCTCTTCCCCAAACATTTAGTCCTGCCCCCTTCCAACAGCTGACACCAAAAGCCCTTCTGAGGATCAAACCTGTGAACAAAGAGAGAACTATTTACAATCTAAAAGACCTCAAAAACGTCTTTACAATTTGCATATTCACTGTAATATATAGCCTACTTTATATATTGTGTCCATCAATCTATTTTAAGTCTCTCAATACCTTTTTGATTTCTACACTCAGCAATGGAGGAAATCGGGAAAAGTCCAGAATGTTTTTCCACACATACGGACACACACACACACACACACACACACATATACACAGATCTGACTGACAGATGTCTGCTGTAACCTTGTCTGTCTGTCAGATGAGAAATGGCCTGCATGGTTTGATAAGCATTCAGAAACACATCAGCAATCTCTATCAGCTCTCAGCAAAATGTGATATAAAGAGAGTGTGTACGGTATGTGTGTGTGTGTGTGTGTGTTAGTTAGTTCTTTGGCAAAGCAGTAAGCAGGGGGTACTTTGAAACATGAACTACGACACATTTGTGACACAACATATTTTTCTGTTTTGTTTTACTCTCTCACTGTCTTCTATTTTTTGCTCTCACTCAATCCTCTTTCTTCTCCCTGCTCTACAGTTTTCTTAAGATATTCTGTGTTTAGTCTCAGTCCCAGAAAATACAGAGAGAATAAAGAACATGAGAGCCTTTTTTTCTAACTCTGGGCATTTTTATATCCCCAGGGTGATTTATTTTAAAACCACATTTTTTTTTTTTTACTTTATGAGTATCATATTAAAATTGCCTTAACTTTTTACTACTTATTTTTTTTTAGCAAGGTAAAAACATTTTATTTAAATGCCTTGGTTGCACTTTTAAAATATTATTTCATAAGTGATAATCTAATAAAAAAACCAATAGGTTAGTGTACAATAATTTATATTAATTTAAAAGTTTTATAAAGTCTTATCAAAAAATAATATTTAATCATCTGGAATTTTGTCACATTATGCATTCAAAACTGATTTGGGAGCATTCAGATCACACACTGCTCAGTAAATGTAGATTCTTTATTTACAAATCAAAGCCAGACAGAATGTTTAACAAACATCATTTGGATTATTTGTGTGATATAATCAACAAGCACCAGCTGAGGACTGCAGGCCAGTGGTTTACATTGTTTTACTACTGAATTACTGCAAATCTGTATTTTCTTGATTGCAAGTGAAGCCACAAAAAGAAGTGAAGTAACTGAAACTGACAGAAAACAAGAAAAAGTAGAAACAGGCATGATGAGAGACTGAGAGAGCGAGAAAGAGAAGAGATATTTGGAGAGATGAAGTGAGAAAGACTCAAACAGAGGGAGGTTATTAATAAAAGCCAAAGATTGATGGAGCTGTCTGCTGTAGAGAACACATGCAGAGACTCACAGAATGTTCAAACGAGAGAGAGAGAGAGAGAGAGAGAGAGAGAGAGAGAGAGACAATGAAATAGACTACATCTGACACAGGTAATACTGAGTTCAATGTTTTGGCCTCTTATATCAATGGCTGCAGAATGAAAAATTTGAGACAACCATTGATTCATTTTAAAATACCACGGTTTCTTCTTTTTTGCCACAATGCAGTTTAGGTCGTTTAGGACCCACTACAAATATTTGATATTTATTCATTTTTTATTAATCACAGTGTGCATTATTTCAACGAAAATAATTTTTTTTAGAATGAAAAATATATAATAATTTTCTAATTTGTCTTAATTTTGATAATTTTCTGTCCAAAAGTTGAGATGAACGAATTTCATTTTTACTTGATTGAATTTCATGAAATATATGAAATGTATTACAGTACAATATTATTAATACATTTGGTCCAAAACAACATCTGGTCCACAAAACATTTCACACTGGCCATGTATTATTTTATTTGGTATGTTCAATCATTTTTATAATCATGAATTTCACATTTTAATATTTAAATTTTTTTGGTTTCATGTGAGGAATATTCAACATGTGTTGCCACATGGTGTTCTGGAGAGAGAGAGAGAGAGAGAAAGAGAGAGAAACCTGGTATCAGATAAACTTCTCTGTTTACCTGTCAGTTGTCAGTACCTGTTGTAAGTCATGAGTTCTGTTTTGTTTTTGGCAATCTGTATGAAACTGATTTGATTCACAAGTGTAACAGCACGAGTCAGTTCAAACATGATTGAACATGCTGTGTGTTCATTTTGAAATCTTAATTAGCAGAAGGTGTGGCCTCATCCTCTGACAGGTGGTTTTTCAGCCATTAAGAAACATTGTTTAACAAAGAACCACAGCAAATTGTTGTCTTGCACACATGACACTTTAAGAGCAATCTAACACAAAGAGAAAGTGTCAGATGCCTAACGAGCTGTTTTTAATTGGAGAGGCCAGATGAAGTTAATCTTCTTGCTCTCATGCTGTGTTAATAGCTACAGCCAGATTATCACAATTAATCTCATTCAGGCTCTGTACAGATTATACAGGCATCTACTGCTGGGAACATGGATCTATCAACTCATTTAATCAGCTGATTCTCAAACACATGGGACCAGAGACAGCATGGATGACAGGCTCGCTCCTGTTTCACATCTCTGGATGAGCCTGTGTCCATCTGTGTGTGTGTGTGTATAGTCTCGTTTGTATATCCAAGTAAGGACCAAATGTTTCCTCAGTGATGGTGAAATCTAAAAAACTACAATCTCTGGACCTACAGTCAAAGCAAAAATTATTCAGACACAGACATCATTTTTTACTAGTGGGTGCTGGACACTATAGTTCATAAATGTAAAAGAGGATAGCAAAATAAAGTGAAGTGTGACATATCATACTCAAAAATTATTCATACAGTGGACTGCCAGTAAAATTTGGGTTCAAAAATTAATCAGACACTTGGACCTGACCATGTTTAGCTTTATTATTTTTCTCTAATTGCTAATGCAAATTTTTTACATCACAGACTGAACAAAATTAAACATTGCTTGGAAATCCGTTGACCTAAATTGGTTCGATCTAATTGTGTACTTAAATTTAACAGCTGAATAATCCATTACACACCTTTCCATAAGAGCTATCTGACATTATCAAGATATTGATGAGTTCTTGTCATATTTTATTACCATTTTCTGAACTATTGCGAATAAACTGTGATATAATGTGAGAATTGTTAAAGTGGGGTCGGATTAAAATTTGGTTCGACTGTACATCACACAGCTGCATTCGGGAAACATATTATTAGCTGTCAGAGTTAATGCATGAAGTTTATTAAATATGCTTTGTGCTTATTAACATTTATTGAATTTGATATTATAACTGTTTCATTAATTTTCAACAAATTGACCAGCAAAATATCACCAAGTAGTGAAACAACATCATTTACTGAAATGTTAATGCAAACATCAGAGAAGGATTGCAGACTAGTGTCTGAAATTTCTTTCCATAATTAAGATTACATCCATAAAGTGTGGGGAAAAAGTGTTTATTTTTTTTGTGGTTTGTCATTCCTGTGCATTTTGATATAGTTTAAAGGAATTTTAAATTTTCTTCAATTTAAGGGAATTTTCAATCTGTACTTTTTAAAATTAATTAATAGTTTTATTCAGCAAGGCTTACTTATAAAGATATAAAATGTGTTACATTTAACAATAATGTTACACATTTTAGTACTTTCTATTATTTAGAACTTTCTACTCTTTAAAGATTCCATAAGTTCTTCATATAATGACACATATTTTCCACAAAAATATTAAGCAAGAAAACATAATAAATAAAAATAAATAAAAATAAAAATAAATAATAATAATAATAATAATAATAATAATAATAATAATAATAATAATAATAATAATAATAATAATAATAATAATAATAATGTATGTTCCTTTAGCACCAAATCAGAATGATTGGAATGATTTCTGTGACGCTGAAAACTGTAGTAATGGAATGGTTGCTGAAAACAATAAAATAAATGTTTAAATAAAGGAAAATGTAAAATTATTTGATATTGTAATAATATTTCATTAGTGGACTAAGCAGTTTTTGATGCATTTTTGATGAAATAAACACAGTCAGGGTGGGCACAAGAAACAATATGGTATAGAAACAATATTTTGAATGGTAGTGTACTTATTTTACTTATGAAAAAAGCAAAGAAATTCATATTTTGGGATATTATAGAATAATTGCAATTATGCACATCTGGGAGGTCCCCACTTGATATAAAATGTTAATGTGTGTGTGACCTTACGTGAGTGCCTGGGAGTAGTTGTAATAGGGAGTGACACCCAGAAATTTCTGAAGCTCGTCCATCACTTTAGCTGGGTCATTCCTCAGCTGCTGTCCATCAATAATCATCAGCTAAAGAAAAGAAAAACAGGAAGTACACGATTCAGAAAATGTACAGAAAAAATTCTGAAATCAGCAAGAGTTGGTCCAGATTGGTTACCTGGTTTGGAGGGTAATATGTAAGCCATCTTTCCAGGTGTGTGGCATAGAGTCCAGGTATGAGACAGCGGTTCTGGAGAGAGCGCAGCTCTGGTGGAGCGAGCTGGTCTGCTGAAATAACCTCGTAGAAACTGAACTGCAATGCTGCTGGGTCCTCATGAGCCCTCTGATGCTGCCAGTGAAATTAAAACTGTTTTACCAACCAAAACACTGCACATTGATTTCAACATTATTATAAATTATTATAAAACAATCACAACTCTGCATGTATTTTTTTGTTAAGTAGCCATGTAATAAGCAAGATAATGTAAAGGGCTTCAGTTGTATTTAATCTGGATTTAATCTTTTTTGTTATCCATTAGATGTGATCAAAAAATCTTTCTTTTCAAGTTCTCGTGGTATGCGGTAGCAGCTTCATGCTGTTCCCTCCTGTGCATGCTGTTGATGAGATTTCTGCCTCACACTAACTTGCGTTTACACCCAGTGATGTTCTCACTCCCACTTACACATATTCAATCTCTCCACAGTATCACACATGAACATGTGCACGCTTGTTTCCAACGGAAATCCACCTAGCACATGACACGCATACACAAAATACATGATTTCATGTATTTAAGCTGTGTATATACTACCTTGCACTAAAACAGTGAAAACGTGTAGTAAAGGACTAAGAAAATATCAAACACACTGCCCTCTATAGGTCAAACAGAGTCATTTGTATCTGTACAGTTATTTTCTGAGCTACCCTCAGATGCTAAATTGATTTTTTTTTCTTTTCTTTTTTTGGCTCTATGGATGAATTTGTATCGCTTTTTTATATAAAATTCAAAGCAGCCTGCTCTCCTAAAGTCAAGTCTCCTAAAGTAAACATGCACATTACTTTCTGATTTAGCTTCACATTTTTGAATATTATTATGAAAATAATATATTTATAATAACACAAACATAACAATATGAATGAAAGACACAAGTGTTTTTTTGTTGCTTTATAGAATAATAAATGCCTCTTGTTTATTTCGAGTCATTTATTAAGCTGTATTTGAGTATTTCTGCACAGCATATTAATTCTAATCTGTATTTGTCTTATAGCTTGACTTTTCACATCTGCCAATGCAGCAGCTTTGCAAAGCAATCAGAATGATCTTTGTCTGGATATGTATGATATAAATGACTACTCCACTCAAAATAGCTATTTTCTATTTTAAACTTTTGTTTATATACTGGCAAGCTGATTTTATGCACAAGTAAAATTTGCAAGTATATATTTTATCTTAGTATACTTTTTTTTTGTAAAAAAGAAAAATACAATTGAAGAGTAGTGTACATAAAATATGAAAGAAAACTCTTGTACATGTCAACATGGTCAAAGGCATTAAGTTTTTGTTGTTGTTGTTGTTGTTGTTGTTGTTGTACAGCAGTCTCTTTCAGCCATCCACACAACTCTGATTGGTCAATTCTACTACTCTCTGCTTTGTGATTGGTCAGTGTCATACCTGGTACCAGCTGTATGCCCTGTCTGAAGGGTTGATCAGCAGAGTAAGGATTTTGGCTTTAGGCAAGAGAGTAGCGGCTCGTTTGGGCGTCTCCTCAGAAGGAAAGTAATTTGCGCTCTTCTCAAACAGGAAATCTGTGCTGACATTAGAGGGGACAGGAAAGAACTCCATGTACCTTTGAAAAGAGAGGTGTATTGAGTTAGAGAAAACACATACAAAGACAAATGCACACACAAACATATCATGTACAGTGGGACATTTTGCCACAGAAGATTCTGTTCTCACCACTTTATAAAAAGTGCTTGCGGCAGGAATATATCTAGGTCAATGACAAATAAACCTATCCAAGATAAAAAAAAAGAAAATCTTTAAAAAATCTAGTTTAACCATCAAGTGAAACATTTCCCTTGCAGCTTGTGTGTGGAGCCCTGCACAACATTTTGTTTCCACAAATTAAGAATTTGTTCCTACAACTTAATTTGTTCCCTAGTTTTACATAAATCATGGCCATGTTATACTAATTTGTTCCTCAAGGGAACAAATTAATAAAGTGTGGCCACATTTCATCTAAAATGAAGGAACACATTAATTAAATGTGTCCATGAATTAATGCATGCCATGTGTGTGCCTCTGTAGTGTACACTTTTATTATAAAACATATTTTTACAAAGTAAAAAAAATATAAACAAGTAAATAGTAATAATAATAATAATAATAATAATATTATATATATATATATATATATATATATATATATATATATATATATATATATATATATATATATATATATATATATCAAATTATTTTAAGAGATTCTCTTAAATTCCCTCTCATTCTCTATATTCTATCATTTTTTGCATGTGTAGGTACCGCTACTGTATATGATTTAATTTGGTCCATTAAAAATTGAAAATATTAATAATTAATAAACTTCTTGTAATTATCAGGTTGCCACAACACATTAAGACTAGTCAAACAATTTATAATATAATAATAATTTATCACCTGACCTATAAAATCCTATAATTGACAGTAAAAAAACGCTACAAACTTAAGCACTTAAATCTGAGAAAAACTGGTTAAACAAATGACTATTTATAGATGTATAAACACTTCAATTTATAATAATATTGTTTACATTAAACGTTTGACTTGGAAAAGAAACAATACTCCAGATCTGTCTTCCAGATCAATAAATTACACAGAGTATTTACCAAAACAGTGGAAGATCGTGTTTAATTATTTGGGCTTGACCTACTTAATATTAATGAGCCACGTCTTAAACATTTTTGTGATGTCATAACCCTTGTACATTCCTCCAAAAACATTTTAACAAGTGAAACCCACACACAAATGTGTCTGGTGCACAGGAGCACACTTCACACCCACCAGTCGATGCCTTTGTGGTAGTTGTTGGTGTTGAAAAACTGCACTTCCTCGAATGTTTTCACACTGGGAAAGTTGCTGGAGATGAAGGGATGCATGATCAGGAAGAGGTAGAGCGCTGTCGTGCCTGGTGAGAGAGAGAGAGAGAGAGAGAGAGAAAGGAGGTGGGCAGGAGAGAAAGGAAGAAGGAGGAGAAGTAAATCAACGAGTCCTTCCCCTGCAAATGATGAAATTATATGTGCAGCTGATAGCGCAGGAGAGAAACATTTTAGGCCTGGAGATTCAGCCCACAGACCGAGAAACTAAGAGACATGGGATCAATACACCATTTACCTTATGGATTTTTTTTTTTCTGTGTGAGTTGCGAGTTTGTGATACAGCAGGAAAGAAGATGAGTGCAGAGAGGAGAAGTGTTTAACAAGACAGTGTCTTGACACCAATCAAAATCTTACAGCCCCAAAACAGCGCTCTGTCTTTTCCCTTGTTATACCTCCCAAGCCCTCTGGGGATGTGTCAGTATTGTTCTCCTCTAGAGCTGAACACCCGTGGTTGCACTTTCATCATTTCCAGCAGCACAAGGTGAGATATGAAGCGGGATCAAGGGGAACAGCGAAGCGAGAAGATACACACGCACACACACACGACTTTGAAGCCTTGCAAAAGGAAAGACGGAGGAATCATGCTCTCGTAACGGAAGGACAGAATTACCTGTTTTCTGAGGCCCGACCACCATGAACTTGGGCAGCCTGTCGCAGGTCTTCTCTTTGGACCAGATGTCCTTATGCCGTTTATCATCACATGGGTTCTGAAGAACAACATCGTAAATGAGATGCGTAAAGTTAATACTAAATTAATACAGGATCTTTTAACAGAAGCACAGAGACAGTAGGCGAGACAAGGTCTGCAGCTTGATGACTACAATATATGGAGATCATCTTCAGATCTCATATGACAGATATTAATAGATATGTAATAGGCCTATTCAGAAATGCTGTATGTGTTTAAAGTAATTTTTACTGCAGACGTTTGCATGTGTCATCAATTTGCACATGACTAGAAATTTATGTTGAAAACAGAACAATTTCAGTCTCTCCAGAAAAACGCGATTATGCGATCGCCTGATTTAATGCATAATCAGCCAAAGGCCTCATATTTATGCGGGGTTAAATTTTTTCAAATACGCCACTCTTTTGCCGCATAAATTGCCGATTTCAGAAAACAAAATATGCGGGGCTAGCATTATTTCATAATCCCTGTATTTTCGTTGCAAAAACTCACATATATATTAGCAGAAAGTTGAAAAATGTTGCGTTTACTTCACACAAGTAAAACGCCTTTTTCCCCATATTGCCATGGGAACCTTATGAAGTGACGTAAATACGTGACGTGAACATCATCTGCAAACCCCGCAGTGAAACCAGGGTGAAACTTGAAGCACGCAAATCATTCTTATTTGCCAACAAAAATAAGCGCAAAAGAATGCGCGAAGCAGTTTCCCGATTTGTTACATGACAGTG
Organism: Carassius gibelio; assembly: GCF_023724105.1. NCBI lineage: Eukaryota > Metazoa > Chordata > Actinopteri > Cypriniformes > Cyprinidae > Carassius > Carassius gibelio. The sequence goes on from NC_068396.1 coordinate 12,756,293, forward strand.
CAGCCAAATTATATTGCGAGAACTTGCGAAAACTGCGGTTTGATGAAATAGAGAAAAAAGGGGATTCCCCCAACACCCCCTACTCACTAGGCTACTAACACTGTTGTAGTTTCATTCAGAAGTTGATGCAACTTTGCCTTTTTTTCTCTTTTTCATCAAACCCCAGTTTTTGCAAGTTCACGCAATTTCATCGCATAAAATTGCAAAAATATCCCACATATTCCATCGCATTTTTTAAGAAAACAGGCTGCAAAATCAAGGATTTTTGCCCGCAACAATCACAAAAAAATATTTTTTTCTGGAGGGACTAAACAATACAAAAATCACCTAAAATCTTGTTTAGTTCAGTAACTATTATGTTAACTGTACTAGCAATGCTTTAACACCTATATGCTGCATCTTTTCAATATAAAACATAATTGGAGCAACCAAGCAAAAATAAGCTAAAATTGTGCAAAACCCCCATAAATTCAAGCCTTGTCCCTGTGAGAAGTTGTAAAGTGCATCTTTTCATTTTTTAGTGGATTTTCATTGGTCTGCATTCACTTGAGACACATGGAGTGCTTGATGTACAACAGTTACAAGGCCTACAGGTCACAGAGTGTGGGCTTTTTATGTCAGTTTGCACAGAATTGCTTTTACCTGTGATAATTTCTTGAGGACATTTTATGTCAGGTGAAAAAAGGCTGTAATCTTAAAAGTAATCATAAAATAAGCCTAAAATTATTGACTGGTATCCATAGAAATCACATAAGGTTGGGAACTGTTTTTAACTGTTTTGAAAAGAGGTGACTTATGCTCACCCTGAATGCATTTAATTCATACTGATTAAATGTTAATGAAAATAGTTTGAGGATATGGTTCAAATGACTGACCTGCCATAGCGGGTGCCTCTGTTCTGGGAAGAGTGTGAAGTACTTGTGTGCGAGCTGCAGGGGAGGAAGTGTGTGCAGCCTCAAGTTGGTCCAGCATTTCAGGAAGTCAGCCAGGTTAGTGAACGTGTACAAGCCCAAGCGGTCGTTCCCATAGTTGGAAAGATGAGTCATGAATATACTGATCTACAGAGAGGAAGAAAAAGAGAAATTGAGGTTTCATTCATTCATCATCAGTAAACAGCAGCTTCTGTTATTATAACATTACTGCTAATGCAATGAAATATGCAGAAGTTAAAGTTATGTTGATCATTTGGTTTGGTGGCAGTCTTTTGATAAAGGCTAAATGTCGCTTGGCAATCGCATTTTTCATGCATCTGGCCCTTTATGGGGCGGTTCAGAGCTCCCCTGGGGCACATTCAATTACAGCAGGCTGATCAGCGGTCTTTCATGTGAGGTAAGCTCAGTGGATGCGTCCACTTCATGTGGAGTGGAGCTGTAATTCTGATGTAATCCACTAGAGTAAGGTCACTCGCGGACAGTGTCTGTGGAGATTAGGATCAATACAATTAACAAGGGTCTGCGGAGAGAAGAGAAAAGATGAGAGGAGGGAAAGACAGGAGAAAAAAGAAGAGTGGCAAAGTTTTATTGGGTCTCTATGCTTGACTGGTTTAGTAGGTTGCATTGCAAGAGGAGAGGAGAGGAGATGAGAGGAAGAGAGGAGAAGAGAGGAGAAGAGAGGAGAGGAGAGGAGAGGGAATATGTGGCCTAGTTTAAAACAGACACTCCTGGTAATGCCAGGCAGGGCTGACGCTAAAATTCACCTGACCCGGGACAAAGTTTTTATGGGTGAGCCCACACTCGTCCAGGTGCAATGAGTAGTTCTATGAGACAGGGGCCCTTAGGGGCCTCCCCTTGTTACAGGGTCTGGGACAGCATTCCCAGATGTCCCTTCTCAATGACGGCCTTGAAGCTAGGCATCCTTCACTTCTACAATAAAATCTCATCTAAACCTTAAAGATAGATTAATAATTTATTTATATATTTTTACTTCTATATCTATTCTTTTATATCAGACTCTCCAATATCTGTCTATAAAGTATCATACCTGATAATGCTATAAAACATTGTGAATTAAACAAGAAAAAAATAGTGTATACACTATAACAATGTATACACTATCGTTTAAAAGTCTGGGGTTAGTACGATTTTTTTTTAAAAGAAATGAATTATTTTTACTAAGAAATTATGCGTTAAACTGATCAAAAGGAACAATAAAGATATTTCTATTCAACATGGAATCCTTAATTCTTTATCACAGTTTACACAAAAATATTCAGCACAACTGCTTTCAGCACTAAATAAGACAATGGTAACACTTTAGAATAAGGTTCCATTAGTTAATGTTAGTTAACTACTTTCGTTAACATGAACTAAGCAAGAACAATCCTTCTACAGCATTTATAAGTCTTAGTTCATGTTAATTTCAACATTTACTAATGCATTATTTAAATCAAAAGTTGTGCTTGTTAACATTAGTTAATGCACTGTGAATTACCATGAACTAACAATGAATAACTGTATTTTCATTAACTAACATTAACGAAGATGAATAAATACAGTAATAAATGTATTATTCATTGTTTGTTCATGTTAATTAATACATTAACTAACATTAATTAATGGAACCTTATTCTAAAGTGTTACCAAGACAATAAGATAAGAGAAAAATAAAGTTAATAATGGAAAACAATAAGGAATGTTTATTAAGCACATCACATCAGCTTTCATCATATTAAAAAGATTTCTAAAGGATCAAATGGCACTGAAGACAGGACCACCACAGAAATAAATGACATTTTAAAATATATTGAAATAGACAATTATTGTAAATTGTAATATTTCAGAATATTAGTGTTTTACTGTATTTTTGATTAAAAAAAAAACCAATGCAACCTTGCTGAGCATAAGAGAAAATCTTATCATCCCCAAACTTTTCACTGGTAATAAGTACAGTACATAATAATAATAATAACAACAACAACAACTACAACAACAACAGTAATGTGCAATATGAAATAAAATAATGTAAACAATTATTATCACCTATATACCTATATATATATATACTGTATATAAATCAAATATAATAAAATATATTATGTTTTTATCTTTGCAATGATCATTTCATTTTCATGTGTATTTTGTCAAAAAGGCGAAATTAAAAAATGGTTCTGTATTTTTATTACAAGCAGAGAATACATTTTAGTAATGTTTTTTAAACAAAAAATAATATTTAATAAGCAAAAGGCAGCAGAAGTCAGTCAGAAGCTGTACAAGCTGTACAGCCAACTAAGCGTTCACATGTTTTAGCAGAACTTACATAAATTCATTTTCCATATAACTCTTAAATGTATCTAGAAGTAAGATCAGCTATATTATATAACTGTTAATTAATTGAAGGTAAAAGAGATTAGAGCACACTGTCTCCTGTAGAATAAAAGTCTAATTCTAATCAGGATCTGGTTGGTGCGTGTTATGGACTCTGTATCAGGACCTAAGTGCTGCTCCCTCAGGAGTCTGCCGTGGATGTGTTGGAGGCACGGCAATGGCAGGAGGCTTTGATTGATGGATGGGATGCTAGGTGACCGTGAGCAGGGTGGGGAATATTTATGGGATAATGAGACAAGTTTAGCAGCTTCTGTCACACTGGCATGCTTTATGCCGGGCCGGTGTAACACACACACTCTAACGTACACACTCGCAGTCGCTGAATTCAATTTAACCCTCACGGGAAAACGAATGGGACCCGTGATATTAAAAAGATGTCAACCATTATAAAGTATTTTGGTGGGATTGTGGTGAATGTTCGCCTTCACTCCACACACATAAGAACACAGGCTTTTCCCATATGTACAACATCAATCTGACCTCTGAACAAGTTCTGCTGTAGCACAAACAGACTGATCAAGATATGATTTATGCTGCGCTTTCAGCAATCAATAACAAACACACACATAAGCTTTGTAAAATAGACACCAGAAACCAACAACCCCTACACATACACACAGCAATAGGTCGTATGATTCATTTTACCTTGTGCTAGCAGCCAGGGCAAAGAAAGAGAGCAAGCAATCAGAGGGAAAGAGAGTGAGTGAGCAACAACAAAAAAACAACAACAAAAAAGCATCCTTAAAGGATCTCAGGTCCAAAGGCATCTATCCTGCTTGTCCAACACACACTTGAGAATGCCAGCACAAGCCACCATTTTAACAGCTAAATTTGGACTACCTATTGAGCATGCACACACACACAAACACACACAAACAGCGAGAGGATCTAAAGGGTTCCAAACAGATGTTCCTTCTGGAAGCGGTTCAGGACCTGACAGAATTATAAATCACTAGCCTGGAAAAGACATGAAAATTTAACCAGCAAACACACACACACACACACAAACAAGAATGAGAGCCTCCAATTACCACTGCTCACCTTTCACTGTGACGATGAGCATTACAGGCTAGTGTTTCAGAAAGGTTACTTAAACTGGAATATGAAGTTCACACAAGGGGCATAATAAAAATAGTTACTGGAACTACAATTTGCTTGCATCATTTGTTCTTAAAGCAATACTTAAGCTTTCTGTAATGAGAAGTTAACTGGAAGTTAACATTCATTAATCCAACAAACATCTTGATGTAACTGATGTTTCAAACATCGTTTGTCTCATGCTGACACTCAGTGGCAGCAAAATTAAATTTCCATAGAATTTAAAGAGGTCATATGATGCGATTTAAATTTTTCCTTTCTATTTGGAGTGTTACAAGCTCTTGGAACATGAAAAAGATCTGTAAAAAGAGATACTCTTTATCAAAGTTAAGCCTCTGCCATGCCCCCCCTAAACGGCTCATTCAGACACGCCCCCACATGTCTACATCACTATGTGGAAGTATTTGCATAATGCCACCCAAATGTTCACGCAAAGAAAGAAGGTGTGGTTTCAGTAACCGCAGATAGTGTTGAAGCAGCCGTGTCAGAGAGACGCAGTGTTTGGTGAAATCAAAAGCACTTTATTTGGCCTTCTGAAAGTAGATGCATTTAGGAATCTTTAAGATTACCTACAACAGAACAGCAACGCATTTTATGAAAGACTGTTTCGTGAACCTAGGAGAGGAGGTCATTCTGACTTTGCAACTACAATCTGGTGCTTCTGAATAAGCTACTGTAAGTATGTTTTGTTATTAGTCTAAGTATTTGCTATTGACTGTTCAAAAGCTGAGCTTTGAGCATCTCGTGTGTGTGTGTGTGTGTGTGTGCACATGTATGTGAGAGAGAGAGAGACAGGGTCACATAGTGGAGTCAGCTGTCTTAATCATCCATAGTGTCCGTAGCTTGTGTACTGCAAACACATACAAGCTTCATCACTGTCTGTCACGCCACTCTGTTCCGCTTTTGGGCTTGAACTGATGGTAAAACAAAGGAAATGATTAACTGTCTTTACATTTATTCTGAAAGATGAAGCTCTCGATTATGGAAAGGGGCGTTACATTTCCGACGAATGCTTGTGGTGTTCGGCGAATCACAATGCACAAGGTCAGTTGGCCAATCAGAACAGATTGCGCATGTCAGAAGAAGGGACTTTGTATTACAGGTTTGAGAGAGACAGGGCATAGAGGAACTACAATAATGTACGGTCAATAAAAACTAATTAAAAAAAAACTAATAAAAAAAGCAAAAATATAATTTTTATTTATGTTTATAAAATATGTATATTACTAAAAATACTAAGTGGCAATAAGTTATAACATATTTATAAATATATAAATTATTAATAATTATATTATTATCTTATATAGTTATAAAATTATAATCTTTTAAAATAACTCTTATTATATTGATCATTTTATTCTTACCATTACTTCTGGGATATTTACTATTTGGTATTATGTTTCAGTTAAAGCCATATTCATGCTATACAATTCTGGCCATATATCTGTTTGAGACAAATTTTCATCCACCAACTGCTGGTTCATTCCCTGCACTAAATATAAGTTTAATGGTAGAACACACAAATACTCAGTAACCAGGCTAAGTTGTAACATAGACAGTAGCTTGTGCCCTTGGAAGATCAAACTAACAAACAAACAAAAACCCAGACACAGTCAAACTTTTCTATTTAGGCAACAATCAATTTGACTAGAAAAACTAGAAAAGTTGCTGGTTGTAGTCCATCTCTACATTAATCATTCTACTCTATTCTCCATGTAGTACACCTGCAAACTCCAACTTGATTTTCTGTTCTGTGTAGTATTAATCTTGACCTACATGTTTAGATTGGTGCTACATGATTATCACATGTACTTATAATGACTTTGCTTGACCATGGCATTTACACACACACGCACACACACACGCACACATGCACGCATACACACACACACACACACACACACACACTTCTTCTGCTAGCATATAATACTAAAGGAACAGTTCACCCAAAACTGTTAACTGCTGCAACCAGATCGTTGAGTCAGTAAGCTGAACAGGAGAAAATCTCCGCAGTCCAGTACAATTCTTCAAAAATTGTGATTTAGCATTTCATGCATAAAGGTTGGAAAGTTCAGCAATGCAAGAGGGGTAGAATTTTCATGTTTATATATTCTGATGCTATTCTACAGCTGTTCCATTCACAGCTTAATGTTTTGACATTTAAATATAGATAAAAAAATAGTGATTCTGTTGTTTGTATCATTCTCTAACTTTCCCTAAGATAGCATTACTTAACACTCAGAATCACACACACATACACACACCATCAGCTCATTTAACAGGAGAGTCCAGCTGGAAAATGTTGTCCCCAAGCGTCATTCCTCTCTTTCTGTCCTTCATGCTGTCACTCTCTTGCTTAGACACAAACACATATTCCCTCTATCTTTTTCTCTGATTTGACACCCTTTCATTTCCTGTACAAACTGCTTAGTTCCACTTACAGTCACTCTCTCGGTGCTGATGTTCTATGACCATCCATTATCAGGATAATTTAAAGTTGACATCAACATACATAATGATTGCTATAAATAAAAATAAAAATAAAAATAAATCACCCCCATCTTGTTCAAAACTCTAATATTTTTCCTGGGAAAATATAATATATCTTAAGAATTATTTTCTAATAAATTTACCTAGACAAATGATCTGCCACAGTCTAATTGGCCCTGCTACAGTTTCACGATGAACCCAAAATACATTTAAGCTTCTCATAATAACATAAAAGATAACACTGCATTTTGCATCATAGCTTTGGCAAAGCCTTTCAATCAAACTAAAATCAAACCTGTGATATGGCATAGTGTGCAGATCAAAAACAAAAGGCTGCAATTTAATTAAGTATATAGACTGTTGCACTGTATTCCAGCGTGATGCAAGGCATTGTGTTCATTTACACGTGAACAGCTCATGAACTGCTAATTACTCCATCTCCGCATACCCTTTGAGTTTAATGTGCATTGTGTGCACCAATATGGTTTATTTTCACATTCACACAGATTTCAAGATTTTTGTGAACTGTTGATTACAAAATTTTACTACAGTAGATTTCAAATGAAAAGTGTTTGTAAACCTGTTGTCACAGAAACATAAAAGTCATATGGTCCATCATGATTATTTTGGTCCGTCATATGGTCCATTATTATATATATAGCCTAACGCAATGGACCATATGTATATTTGATCTGAGAGTTATGGCTAAGGGGAATATAATATGATACAAGAGTATAATTAAATACATTTGGGTCTGTTCTTTTCTCATTTGATTCTACAGAAAAAAAAACAGGATACGAGTTTGTTACAACATAATGGTGAGCAAGTAATTGCAGAATGCTCATTTTAGTGTAAAATATTCCTGTAACAAACGCCCCATGCATACTGTCCTGTTTTCTGGGAAGGGCATAAATGAGGGTAAAATGGAGTGTCAAAAACACAATGTTCTCCCCTCTGTAACTGATCTTATGCTCTGTTAACCTCATGCTCTCAAACTCATTCCACACACACACACACCTAGTTTCAGGGAGAGGACCTCAATAATGAATGGGCAGATAAATGAGTTTCCCTTAAAGCCCTCTGGACAGAAAGACAAAGAGAGCTCAAGGCATGGTGGACATTTTTTCCTTTTTCAATCAATGTTGTACCAATGTTTTTTCAACGTAATAACATTTTTATCACTGCCATGAAATGTTTAATCAATGCTGATACAGAAGAGAAGAGAAGAGAAGAGAAGAGAAGAGAAGAGAAGAGAAGAGAAGAGAAGAGAAGAGAAGAGAAGAGAAGAGAAGAGAATGACGTATGTCATTAATAAGTAGAACTCTGTCTTCATGTTAACAGTGATTCATTTTAACACACAAGAATGTGGCTGGGATGAATAAATCAGGGAGCCTACGGTCAGATTAATGAATGTATGTGATGGGTTTGAGTTTAACGTAGAAAGACAGATGTGTGATCATGTTACTGGTAATGCGCTTCTACAGAGCTCTCACAGCACTTTTAAGCTCAATAATAGTTTGGTTTGGGTGCCTATTGTAGAATTGGTATTCAAATAAAATCCACAAAGGAATCTAATAGTCTGCTTTATCTTTCATTCGGTGTGATGTTCTGATTGAATTCGAAAATTGAATTACTGCTGCTTAGAGATTGAAGACTCATGTTTAATTCACTAGGGGTGGAGTCCAGACTCTAAAGCCACACCCACAATAACACAACATGAATAATCATGAATTAATACTAATAATAAATAGTTAAAAATACAATTAAACGCATATACTGTTCCACACTATGAAGAAAAAAAATATTCTCAATATCTGTTTCTCATCGATTCCTCTTTTATTTCCGACAACCACAATCACTTAACACACTATTAACACACTATCACACACTGTTGGATTTGGCAAGGTAAGTGTGAAGTGAACAATCTCATTCCACACACACTGACAACAATATACTACATCCTCACACCTCCATATCTCCTTATGTTCATTTCACCCGCTCTCTCTGTGGGTTGTTTATTATTGCTGGTATAAAGCAGATGATCAGGATCTGTGCGAACATGAGAACACACACAATCTCTGACTACATTCAGCTGGTTTTTCAGGTCAGTGCTGTACCATGGGAATGAGTCAACCCTTACTAATGGCCAGAGGAGCCAAAGGAGAAGATTCACTGATGCTTTCTTCACACAAACAAACACACTCTTAAACATTAAATTTTTATACCTTATACACATAAAGACGGCACAGGATGTTAGTACAAGAAGTTCACAGTACATACAGTACTTTATCTATAAGTACTTTATATATATAGAGCTTTTCCAATTATTTACATTTGTCATTTATTTTTAATTTCACTTACCAATAATGATTTGTAATAGAACAGCCCAGCAACAAAACAAACAGCACAGATTTGCGCCAAACATGACCTTTGACATGCACAACAAAATACATGGGAAGCATTCTTTCTCTTTCAAAATGTAATATCCTCTTTATTTCTATGTAAACTATGTATTGTTAAATGGTTAGATGCATTATAATTTCTTTGCTGCAGTTCATGACCCTATCAGAATAGACCTGTGACTCAATTCTGGGTCGCAACCTACTAGTTCAGAAGAACTGAATTAATGTAGAAATACAGCGCACATACACGACACACACATGTACACCCACGCTCTTGTTTTTCATTGCGGTGCTGATTCAAGCAGAGCAGAGTTTCAACATAAGAACAGTGATTCATGCTGGGAGAACAAATCTATAAGAAACACTAACATGGAAACCCAGAGAGTGAGAGAGAGGAGGGGGCATGAGGACAGAATAAGACAGAGAAAAACAATAGAACAGGCTGATAGAATGAAATGAGCAGAGATGTCAGGGAGTAGCGGTGTGTGTGTATGTCTGTGTGTTTTGCACTCACAGGGTTGAGAAGGACGGTCAGAAACAGCTCTCCTCCTCGTATGCTTTTGTCCAGTTCTTTAGGGCTTCCCGGATACTCTTTATAGAAGATGGTGTGTGTGAATAAACCACATGTCTGACGGGGCAGCACCTGCTCTCACACGCACACACACACACACACACACAGAGTTTAAGGTTATGAAGATTAGCAGTCAATACAGTGCAAACCAAATTGTGAATCTTTAAATGGTGTATTAATTAACCTCTGGTTTTTTTATCATCTAATATTGCCAATTTGAGTTCTACACGTGACATTTCATTAAGGCTCATGTCTATGTATATGTATTCAAGTGTTGCGAGGAAACAATTTCATATATATTCATCCATTCACTTTCTGTCTAAATCACTCAAAGAAAACAGAATCATTTCTCAGTGGGAAAAAGCTGAATCCTTCATTAAAATATGTGGCATACAGGCAAAGACTGACAAGAAGAAAAGAGAAAGAGAATAAAAATATACACTGACTCAATTTGACAAAATGACTGCTTGGCAACTACAGAAAAACTGCTGTCTCCTTTTCTAGTTCACGCCCAGGTACAGTAAAGCACTTTACATATGTGTATTTTGACAAAACAACTGCTCTTTGTGATGTAATTACAAAAAGAATGTGACTGAGGCTTTCAGGTTTCAATACACAAACGTATCATAAAAGTAGTCTATGAAATTCATTGTTCAGTATATTTGAAATGTTCTGAAATAGCTTTATGTGAGGAACAATTTGAAATGTAATTCATCATTCACTGGAAAAATTCACTAGAAATCTAGACTGCTTTTTTGCTTGAAATTTGCTAAGTTGTAATACAGTATTGAAGTAAGAAAAATAATATGGTTCGGAACAGCATGAAGGTCACTAAATATAAAGGTTTTCATTTTTGAAAAATTTTACTATTATAACTTTTCCCCTTAAAGCAATGAGATTAAATGGAAAGGAGATTTTTCTTTGCATTTTCACATTTCTTTAACATTTCTTATCAGATTCTTCCAAGAACTCATTATCTTATATCAGCTCATTTAAAGCAGCACAACATTTTTGAACATTGAAAATAATACGATTTTTTTCTTGAGAACCAGAAAATTAGACTGATTATGTGACACAGAAGACTGGAATTAATAAGCTGCTTAAAATCCAGCTTTGCCATCTCATACACACACATATATATATATATATATATATATATATATATATATATATATATATATATATATATATTTATTTATATATATAATGTATATTTTTAATTGAAATTACATTAGATAAGAGACTTTCAAAAACATTTTTGTATTTTTTTTTATCCTACAAACTCTCGGCTTTCGAACAGTATAGTGTATATCTGACAAATTGTACTTGTACTTCCTCTGACAAGAAAGTTGAGAGATGCTGGTACATTTATAAGAACCAACCAGAGTCAATTTCTCAAGACACCATAACAGTGTGTAAATATCAGAGAGGCAGCTAGACTCCTACAACAAACTGCTAAAAAAGCTAAATCTATTACATTAACACAGCCACAAACACATTGGGCTCTAATGCACTGATAAGAGCTTTCATCGCCCATATGCTTGTTTTCGGACTGTTTTATTGACCTGGAACAGATCTTTGGGACTCTCTCCAATTGTTCCATTTAATTTAAACTTAATTGCTTTTCTCACTTTAACATCTCTCTCTGTGTATTATTGTGCGGCACGCATGTTCCACTATATGTGTGCTGTTGCTGAAACTATGTGCACACACTTGATGGGCAAAGAACAATTGTATTGCAAACATGTATTCTTGATTTAATATTTGAATATACTCCATCTTCTAAAATTAAATTCCAGTGCAAACACACTAAACTGTCTGTCCCACCAGCATGGCTGAAGAATTTATTAAACTCTATTCACGTGTCCTTACTGTATGCTTTTCTGCCTACCGCCTTCCCTGCCATTTCTTTTCACTGAATGTAACTCGCCCTGTCAGTATATTATTGTGGTGGTTTGTGAAAGAAGCAGTTCGTTCTATGGCGCGCTGTCGACTTGCTGTATTGCAGAGCCAGATCAGACTGTAACACTCTGACATGCTTCATAGCCCCATGGATCCACACTCATCAGTATACAGTGCTCTGGTTCTCTGGTCTGAGAACTGTCATGCTTGCACCGAGGAGGCCAGTAGTTAGGCCACAGGTGTCCGAACAATTGACCTAAAACCTGTTTTGGTGCATCTGTTAAATAAAAAAAGCCAGAGATTTGGGCTTACAAACACCTGCTGCAAAACATCTGCCTTTGGCTAAATTCGGAATGCTCATAAAAAGAGATGATGATGACAGCTAAATTGCATGCAAAAAAATCTTATCTGAGCTAGGTCTGCCAGCGTTTGTTCTTTTGTATTGTGAATGAGGAAAAAGTGACACTTTCTAATTCACTAGAAAGAAGAAAGAAAGACATTTTATAGTGGGCTGGTGCTCTAACAAAAACAAGACACAAGTATTCATAAGAACTAGGAATGCACCAATACCACTTTTTTTTTGAGAAACGATTCCAATACCGATACTTTCAATTTGGTACTTGTCGATACGGATACTAATACCTGTATTTTCACAGCATTTGTCATTTTTTTTTACAAATGTTGGCTACAGAAATACAATATAATATTGTATTGTACAAACTTTTGTTACTTTCAATGTTCATTTTAATGGTGCATTAGAGCTGCTCCATTGCAGAAGCTCAATAATACTGTAATCACAAAACATTTTCCTAAAATAATGCAGGGAATTTGCGTCACACTCACTGTACGCGGACCCTCGCATAAAAATAAAAACCATAATTTTAAAGCAAGCTAAACATGCTAGTTTCACTTTTACTTTAATCGTGTATGCTTGACATTTAAAATAAATGTTGTTTATATATTTAAATGTGTACAGAAATGCAGTATCGGGCCCATAAATCCCTAATAAGAACCAAATAAAAGGTGCATTAATTCCTGCTGTTTCATAAGAGTTATGAAATTGATTGCACTGTGTTTCAAAAACTTGTTTTCTTAATCAGTAATAGTTTTTTTTTTTCATTAAAATATCTGAACATCTTAAAATAATCGAATTCACTAAAATTTCATTTTTTTTAATGTAATTTTGAAATTATCCTGCAGATGCTTATTTTAACAGGTTTTTTTTCAACTAGGTGATTAAAGCATACAGGACACAGCAAGAATCGATACACTGCTTTGATTGGCACTTCCGGTAATCAATTCCGCTGTGATAAAGGTCCATTGGGTAAGAAATAAAATGACTTACTTAAAGATATTGTTATATAAATTTAAGTACTATAACAAAATTAAAGGCCCTACTTCTACATTTATCTTGATTCAAGCAAATGGAAATTACATAAAAAAAACAACCTTTATGACCTTTATTTAGTGGTACACAAAACAGATATCACTCAGAATGGCAAAAAAAGAAAAGAAAAGAAAAAATGGTATCCAACATTCTACTTAACATTTCCATTTGTATTCCACAGAAGAAGTCATCTGAGTTTGAACGTTACATGAAGTTGAGTAAATTATGTCAGAACTTTCATTTCAGGGTGAGCTATCACTTTAAATGAAATCTTCAGATAACTATAGATCCTTTAACCAGAAATGAGGGACAGAGAAAGCAAAAGTTATTTATAAAAATTTATTCAAAGCTGCGGTTGGGGACATCTAGTCTAGATCTCTGTGTGTGTGTATACCACTAATAGATTTGGCTGTGGTGAATGTACTGTGGGGTATTTCACTTGGAGTCCCAGTGCATCATCATTAATTCTTTTGGATTGTATTTGTGTTTCATTGATTCGATATGCTAAATGTTGCTTGTATTTTGTATCTTGTATCAGTCTCTTGCAGGAAATTCTCATTGCTTTTTCACAACACTACCTTTGTAGCAACCAGTGGCAGTTTGCAAATCTATACAGCCTCCTGCAAAGCATGAGATGGGTCTTGTCCATAATCACTGACGTTATGTATGTTAAGTAAGTTTGTTATTGACAGCTTAGCTTGCAAGCATAGCACTAACGGGTTAAGAAAATTTCCCTATCTGTCGGTCACTACGAGTCATGTGGAATGACATAAGGGGTCTTACTCCCAGACAGCAAGCAATTTTGGCCGGATCTGGGCTCAAACTGCTTGCTGTCTGGGCTTGGGAGGCCAATCATCTCTGAGTTAAAGAGAAAATGCTAATGAAAATTTGTTAGTGGATTTTGCATTTGGTGTCCTTCTGGATGTGGTTGTTTCCTTTCCTCTGTCGACGGCCACTATCACTGTCTCCAGTGTCTGGGCCTCTAGCATGCTGAAGCGGTGCTTATGGATGAGTTATACATCTTTTGTGGGTGTATGACCATGGCAGGGCTGCAATCGCATCTCTCTTTCCTAAAGGGGAGTGCAGCAGACCCCTCTGTCACTACCCATCCCAGATTCTCTGCCATGAGCACAGTACCGCTGGTTAGTGCTCTGGGAGATCTGAGGGTGACTGTGAGAGCTTCTCCACTGGGCCACACCCCACGGATCTCTCACTCTTTCTGCAGTGCATGGGCGGTCCCAGTGTGTCATTTGGTGAGCGGACCGAGGATCTGATGTTGAATGCAGAATTCGGGGATGGGCTATCGGCCTCTAAGGATTAAGATTTGGCAGGACTGCCCCCCTCGGGTGTTGTTGCCACTGCCAAACTGGACCCAGAGTTGTCAGACATGCTTGCTCGAGCAGCCATGAGCATCGGGCTGGAGGTGAATACAACGCTCAGCCCTGAGTGCTCAAGTTTTGATGATTGGTTTCTCAGCACAGAGCGTGGCTCACAACCATGTTCTGCTCCAGTTCCTTTCTTCCCGGAGGTGCATGAAGAGGTGACAAAATCATGGATGGCCAATTTTACTGGCAGAAAATGCTCGTCTCCTTCTTCTGTCCTCACTACCCTCGATGGCGGAGCAGCCAGGGTGTATGTTGACATTTGCACTTGTGCCTGCAAAACACAGCCACTTGGAGGAATCGTCCACATCTCCTGTCCAAAGCATGTAAGCTGTCGGTAGCTCTCACTGCCAAAGCTTACAGTGCCGCGGGCCAAGCTGCCTTTGCTCTGCATGCTATGGTTATCCTGCAGGTACACCAAGCCAAGGCGCTAAAACAAATAAAGGAGGGTAGTACCAACCCAGGGTTGATGCAAGAGCTACATACAGGGCGACTGACTTCACATTCTGGGCAACGAAAGTCATGGCACGGTCCCTTTCCTCTGGGTTGCAAGGCTTTTGGGTCGACAGTGAGTGACGCACTGCTTCCTCACTCTCAACCATGATGCCCTCTATCGCCAGTGGCTGAGAGGTCGCGGTTTGGAGATGCAATGCCTCTCCACACGCCTCTGGCCAGTCCCTCTAGGGACACAGGGAGTTTTGCTGTGATGACTCTGAACATGATGCCTTCTTGTTCACCCAGCACAATACCCCATTGCTGCTCATTTGTACGGTTTGACTCGGCTACGCAATTCAGTTTGCAAGGTGACCTACGTGACCTAAGTTCAATGGTGTTCTTGAGTCTTCGGTGGCAGTCCAAGATGCCTCTGTCTCGTGCAAGAAGATTGCTGTCATATTGGCAAAGGATGCAATCAAGCCAGTCCTTCCAGCTGAGATGGGGATTGGGTTTTACAGCCCTTACTTCATCGTACCCAAGAAAAGCTGTTGCCATCGATCTATCTTGAATCTGCAAGTCTTGAATTGGGCCTTTCACAAGCTCATGTTAAAGATGTTGAAGCAGAAACGTATTATCAGAGTTGGGCTTCAGGTCAAGTGAGAGAAGAGCAAGTGGTTCCACTGAAACAACCTAGGGCATATGGCATCCGCAGCCACAGTAAAGCCACTCAGATTGCTTCATACGAGGCCACTTGAGACAGGGTTATGCTTTGAAGTGGAGTCTGTTCACAAATTGGTGGTGTTCTGGCCGAGAAGATCGCCGGAGATGCTCGGTAAGAGTCATGCTTTCTTTCCTACAAAAAAGGTTGGAGTGTAGACTGTCACCCTCCACCTTGAAAGTGTATGTTGCTGCTATCAAAGGACATCACAATACAGTGCACGGCTGGTCCCTGGAAAGGGATGACATGATCGATAGGTTCCTGAAGGAGGCCAGAGGGTTGAATCCTCCTAGAACACCCCTAATACCTTCCTGGGATCTCTCTGTTGTCCTGGCTGGACTCAAAAGGGGTCCATTTGAGCTGCCTGATTCAGTTGAGCTGAAGTTCCTGTCTCTTTAGGCAGCGCTTCTGATCGTGCTCACTTCTATCAAGAGGGTCAGGGACCTCCATGTATTTTTGGTAAGTGACGAGTTCCTTGTGTTCGGCTCTCACATTGTCCTGAGACCCCAGCCTGGATGCGTGCCCAAGGTTCCCACCACTCCCTTCCATGATCAGTTGGTGAACCTGCAAGTGCTGCCCCCGGAGAAGGCACATTCAGCCTTGGCATTGCTTTGTCCCGTAAGAGTGCTATGCATATATTTGGACTGCACCCAGCGCTTCAGAAGCTCTGAGCTGCTCCTTGTCTGCTTTGGAGTTCAGCAGAAAGGGAAGGCTGTCTCCAAGCAGAGGTTGTCCCACTGGATAGTGGATTCCATCTCCTTGGCATACCAGTCCCTAGGCGACCCCCTGGGGGTAAGAGTCCACTCCATTTGGAGTGTTGCCTCCACCTGGGCGCTGGCGCATGGTGCCTCTCTGGCAGACATCTGTCTAGCTGTGGGCTGGATGACACCTAACACCTTCGCAAGATTTTACAACCTTCTTGCAGAGCTGGTTCTTCCTTAGTGTCACGTTTGCTGCACCATTCCCACACGGGGATGCGAGGACCTTTCTTCTCCCAGTAGAGTTCCCCGGTTGTCGAACCTTGGTCGAGCATCCTCTATCACCATCGGCAGTCAGACTTGGTGGAGTAGTCTGACGCCTGGCCCAGTACTGGTGTCAGCATGCT
This sequence comes from Carassius gibelio, assembly GCF_023724105.1. NCBI lineage: Eukaryota > Metazoa > Chordata > Actinopteri > Cypriniformes > Cyprinidae > Carassius > Carassius gibelio. The sequence goes on from NC_068396.1 coordinate 12,773,106, forward strand.
GAATTCCGGTCAGCCCCTGTACTGGAATAGATGTACATATGATTTGATTCCCTACGGGTATCCCATATTTATATTCTTCCATGGTAAGGTTTCCCTATCTGTAAACTCATGTCTTCACTTGACAAACCTACTCTCGTCAGTCTCTTCTAGCAGACGTTCCATCACTACTCTAATGTAGGACCTGCCTCAGAGACCCGTTCCAAATGTAGTACTGCCCCCGGAGTCAGTCCATATAAGTATATCCACATTTCACCTCCATATGGTGGGGATGTGGTCTCGGTAGAGACTTTAAGGCTTGCTTACCCATTGTTCTACCAGTCTGAAAGAACAAATAGGGAAGGTTTGAAGCAATCTTTCACTGAAGATGAATGAGTGGATGCACTCATTGGCGTTTTCTCTTTAACTCAGAGATGATTGGCTTCCCAAATGAGACCCGCTACATTTTTAATCAGGATTTGAGGAAGGATCATGAACGACATTGCCTGTGGATGAAATCAAATATTAAACTATTACACTTTCCAATATTAATATTCTGTGATATTGAACTTTCGAGTGTGTGATTGTTTCCTGCAATTTTGGTCCCAGAGAAATTGTATTTTATTCAACATAAAAAAAAAAACAACAATGATTAACTTTTTTTGTCATATGCATACGCAACATTTCTGTGTTGTGCAATGATGTGTCCTCTGTATGTTGCGCCGTACCATGATGTCATTATGAATGAATCCCTTGCGGTGGCGCGCAGGTTTGAGGTGTGGGTATTCCTCAGTACTGGTCACTCTTATCCCCCATGCTTTCTTCCAAGCCTCATACAGCTGAATATGGACTGGATATACACCAGAATGATGAGGGGCCACGGCATATCCCAGATCTACTGGAATACCATGCTCCTGTAAGGAGAAATACACAGAAATTATGGCTGGGATAATCGATTATTTTTTAAACTATTAATCTAGCGATTATTTTTTCGATGCATCGATTAATCTAATGATTAATTTTTTCAGACCGATTCGATTTAGATTATCTCCCCATTAATTGACTACTAACAATTTATACATGTTGATTTACATATCTGAATGAAAAAAACGTGAATTCCTTAACATTGCAATATATGTTTATGGCTCTTAAAATTACAAAATAAAAGACTGACTAAGAATGCATTACTTTGCACTTGTATAGAGATAGCATTCAATAAAACCTTGAAGCCTTGAAAACACATAGCTTACTGAAACAAGCTTACTGAACACATAGGGCCTAGCTTACTGAAAAAAGTTCTTCTTTCAGATGAAAATAACAACAACTTGATGTCTAGCATTCAATAAAAAAGGTCACCCAAAATATGTGTTTAGAGCAATTGAAAGAATACAGTAAACAATGTTAACTTGAGGGCTTTAAGCTAATACAGAGAGTGCTTTTCCAAAAAAAAAAAAAAAAATTCTCCTTCAAAACAAAACCACATTTGCATGATGTTGCGACTGAAAACGTGTGGAAAACGCTAGGCGCGCCACTCTCCTTATTTCCAAAGCACTCTGTAGCCTGCGCTTGCGCTCCAGTGGCGTCTGCTGTTGCTGGGCAACCATGACCCGCTCTCCATGATGACGCAGAAGTTTCAGCAAAGAATAAATGGAATTCCAGCACTTAAAATCACTTGCAGTAGCTCTGCTAATAGATTCATTTAAAAAATGGCTATCCTTGTACAACTATGATCGTCTGTTTCTCCATCTTGCCTTAGTTTTCAGTATTGTTCCGGGAAAGGATGTGCATGACCAGTGGTGCACTTACTGCGACCTGAAAAGTTTAGATGTTTCTAATTTAATTTTCTACCTGTTAGATTGTGTTTTATTTACGTCTACACCTAGATAGCCTTTTTTTTTTATCAATAAACGCGTATTAATGTATAGCCTTATGCAACAATTACATATGTAAATTTTAAAAACTTTATATATGACATTACATATTTACATTTTCATGTAACAGCCAGTATTTGTATCTGTAACAATCACAAAATTTTTCCTATCTGCATTCGGATACAACATCGTACAGTTACTTGATAAGACTGTTATGACTTTTTATATATTTTTTCGTAGTTATCACTGAACAAGTATGTCGTGTTAAACTGAAATAATTATTATTTCTATTATTTCTAATTTCTAAAATAATATTTATCATGCAAGCAGAGAGATTTCATGACAAACGTGTCATAGTGATCATTTGAACACGACTGAATCCATTCAATGCACACATTCTCATTACGCAGAACACTTTGAGCGAGTCTTAATGTTAATGAACTTCACTAAACAGATGTGTGTGTTCCGCGCAAACCAGCAAAATGTAAATATGCAAACATGTAGGACAAGTAGACAATGTATCCGTATCGAAGCTCATTATTAGCCTACTCTTGAGAGAGAACTGATTTGGTTTTTGAGAGACTGAGATGCGCAATGCTGCTGTTTGATTGGTGAGCGCTGTGCTTATTCCATTCATTTGTATCATGGTAGCCTAAGCTTTCAATATTTGCCTTTTAAATATATACAAATAATATAACGTGTAGCTATGATGTATTATTATAGGTAAAATTACTCTTGCAACGCTCTGATTTCTGAGAGATTAACAGAGAGGCGACAACAATGCGGTGTTTGATTTGCTCTCTTTTCACTCATAAAGTTTACATTCATTCACTTCTGGCACTGATCCCCTGGCTCACCTGTTATCTAGCAAACACCAGACTCTGTCAGCTTTAGCCGAGTATTCAGGCAGAATTATTCCTTGAGCGTTATTCGTTTTTTAAGCCATTATCCGTGCCTTTCCGAATAAGGTATTCGGCTTCAGGCACAACCCTAATTATTACATTACATATTTTATTTTTACATGCAACATAGATAAGGTCATATAGTAACAGCTCCACGCAATATTGTAATTCTAAAATTCACGTCGTACTTGCAAACACTTTGTATGCATTATGGTTAATGCATGCTGGAGTAGTCGATTGTTTCCGACAGAGCTCGACTAGTCTATGCAAGCACTAGCACAGTATGACAAAAATGTCGCTGTATTTATGTGCGCATGTCCAGTAGAGCCAAATGTATCCATTCTAGCCTTGCTGCGCGCATTTGTCATATCCCGAGCTTTGCGTGTGTCTGTGCACTGTGCCAGTTAGGCATAGTCATATACATTTTTGACCACAGATATAATGTCAACAAAAAATAAAGTACATAAAAATTATTTGACCTTACAGTTCCAAACTTTGTTTGTTTATCCAAGTTTAGCTCCCAGGGTCGGACTGGGGGTAAAACCACTCATTAGCAAGGCCCCAAAGGAAGAGAGGGCCCTTGAAAAGTATGAATCTGAAATATATATTTTTTACCTGGATATTTTCATGGGTGGGGGGCATGGGGGCCCATCAGGATCGCCTATGCATAGGGCCCAGGATCTTGTTTAACGCCCCTGTTAGCTTTAACCCTAATTATACACACTTGAACCTAATCAAGCTCTTACTAGACACACTAATCTTCCAGGTGTTTTAAGGCCAGTTGGAGCTAAACTTTTCAGGACATTGGCCATCCAGGATGTAGTTTGGAGACCCCTGTCCTACAGAGTTGTTACTTTGCACATGCTTTTTGATCATTACAAATAATAATGTAAAATGATTTTCTTAGAATAGGAGATATACTTTCTCTCGCATCACAAACATTATCAGTAGTTAAGTATGTGGTCTTGAAGAGGACCCTTTTTTCTTTCATTTGGACTCGGTCTTGGACTTGGACTCGAAACTTTTGGACTTGGACTTGACTTGGACTCGAACCTCTTTGGACTCGGTCTTGACTCGGTCTCGACTAGTCCTGGACTTGGACTTGACTTGGACTCGACAAAGCCGGACTTGACTACAGCTCTACATACTCGTCGTCTTCACAGTTGTGGTGGAAAAGCTGCATTTTTACTCCAGTCTTCCATGCCACAAGATACATCAGAAATCACTGTAATACATCCTATTCATTGTTGCTTGTCATGATTGTGGCTGGACATGACAACCAATCACCCCCCCCCCCCCCCAGAATTACACTGAAGAGAAAGCTCATAAATGGTTAGAACATACTGTGATACATATATGTATATAGACACATATTTAGTACTTCTAATACTGCATTAATTCATCTGCTGAGTGCTTGAGTAGACAAAATTACCAAAAATCCTATTTCCCTGACAGAGACACACACACATTTTTATAGCTGGTGCGCTCATTCACACTTATCTTCAGAGTTACACAGACCTACCTCTGAGCTATTGATTCGAGACTTTATGATTTTTATGAAAAATCCATTTTCATTTTTACATTTCTCTGGACTAACTAATTAAAATCAGATAGGTGAGATAAAAGACATCTAAAGAACAGCTAAGTCGATAACTGTATTTTGAGGTGAATTCTCAGATGTAACTTCCACATCATGAGGATCCAGTAATCCACAGAATTTCCCTCAAGAGAATGTGGGAATGTGAGAACACACACACACACACACACACACACACACACAGCCGCCCACATTCTCCATCCTCTCATGTAAACTCATCTGTTAGCTTAGCTGCACAGCTCTCTGATTTAATCAAACCCCCAAACCAATAAAGGCAAATCAAAGCCCTCTTCTCTAGATTATCAAACTTCTGCTCATGTCCCATTAAAATTCTCTGTCAGCCTTACTCTCACAGTCTCTGCCCTCTGAGCAGACAGACACTAGTCTGTTTAACTCTGTGCCCAGAGTCAAGCGCATGCTAACTGCTTGACCTTGGTTACTCATGTAGGAGATTTTTACTGGGAAATTTTTGAAGTGTGCAGTTTGTTGATTGTCATTGACTGTGAAAAGAACCTTATAAAGCTCTGAGAAAGGAAAATGTATGTAAGTCAGCATGACATGGAATCTATTTTCTAAATTCATGTTAATCTCATTGTGAATTATTCATCCATCCATATGTTTGATTTTTTTAAGATCACATTAAGCCTGCCTACATCCAATCAACAACCAATGAACTGAACCAAGACCCCAATCTACATTTTTCTTTTAAATAATCTGGTTTACTCAGATGTGTGTCACAATATTGAAAAAAGGATACATTACTACTTATATTACATTTAGACTTCTAGAGAAATACACAACTCATACACATACACATGTTTGTTTTTTCTATAATGGTGTAGACTTTCCACTGGCATCTATTTTTTGTATACTGTGCTAATTATATTTTCTACTTCCCAAACCCTTGCTGAAACCTGCAAATGACATAACCATCACATGAATCTTAATTAAGATATTATTTAGTATATTTATTGTGCTTTTCCATACCGGCACTGTTGGCTGCTCTCCAAAATGTAGTTGATTTCCGAATTTACTATCCTTGTGGGGACATTTGGATTGCATTATTTAGGCAAAATCTGACCCTCATACACAGGGCAATAAACACCAGTTTTGGGGGCGCTACTTTGAAAGAGTATGGTTAATCTCAAAGGTATTTCTATTTTTTGTTCATTTTCACACAATAAACAGTTAAATGATTGATAATTATTCTACTTTATTTATTATAAACTAATTATAATTTTTATGATGTATATCTTAAGATAGAAAGTCTGGGTCTGCGACTAAAACTGTTTTTTTAGTAGACTTTTCATGTTTAAAGTGATTAAAACTTCATTTAACTTAAACAGTTAAATTTACAGAAAAAAACAGAATACCAGAGTCAAAAAAATTGTAATGAACAGCACTGTTAAATGCAATATTTTGCTATAAAAACAGAAAATACCACAAAAGACTTGATACCACAAGCAGAGGTTTGCATCTGTGAAACATCTTTTTTTATTCAGTTCATTTCATGAATCATTTGAACAAAGTGAATTACTAAAGTTAATCTGGCTCCAAAGCTACAAATTAAAAAGAGAGGACATTGTGGGACAGCTTTCATAAGCTTTTTCATAATGTGTATGATTATTGTCTCAGCTCTAAAGCAAACAAGTGATTTACAGAAATGCATTGTTTTGGTATACAACATTACTACTGTACTTGACAGAAAAAAAGTAGCTTGTTGCTGCTGAAAAATTAAGTTAAGATAGTTTTTGTGCAAAACAGTTAACCTTTTAAGCTAATTTAATTTCTAATTTCTCTTTCTAATTCTAATTCTATTTCTCAGATGGCTAAACACACTAAAAGCCATTTAAGGCTGTACTGTAACATGAAGGCCTCTTTATGGATAAATATATAAATTGGAAATAAACAACAAAGATAATAATTATATGGCTAAATCAATGAGTAGCTTTATGAAACAGATTATTGTTTTCATAAGAACTTTGTTAAATCTTAATTTTAGTCACATTTTAATGCAAACTGCATTTGCATAAAAAACTATTAGCTAAACTGCTCAAGCCGTAGCGCATGACTCAAATTATAATTTAGCTGGCGGTTATGTTTTCAGACAGAGGCTGTGCTTATTTGTGACTTTCAGCAGGGGCACTTTATGCTCTGTAGTTTATCACTCACTCTGCCGTTCACATCACACGGCTGTATTTCTAATATATATATTTTTTATATTCTTATTATATTTCTAAAAAGCCAAGTGACAGTGATGCTAATATGCAACCTAACAGTAAAGATGAAGTCTAGACATAGGCAACTAGTGAGTACACAACCATCTACAATACGTTGTTGTAAACATATATAAACAATATATAAACAGAATTTTGAATCTTTATTTTTCTTTCTGGAACTCTCCATTAAAAAAGTAGTTCAACCCCCACATGAAAACTGAGTTAAGTTTCTTTTTCAGAACAGGTTTGGAGAAATGTAGCATTACATTACATACTCAAAACACTTGGCTTTTTGCTTCACGAGACATTAATTGATGGACTGGAGTATTGTCAACTGTAGATTATCAGCTGTTTGGACTCTTTCTGACTGCAGAGGATCCGTTGGTGAGCAAGTGATGTAATGGTACATTTCACCAAAACTGTTCTGATGAAGAAACAAACTCATCTACATCTCGGATGGCCTGAGGGTAAATACATTTTTAGGAAAATTCTTATTTTTGGGTGAACTATTCCTTTATTACAAAGTGTTACAAAAAGAAACAGAAGGCCAAACTACACCACAAGTGCACAAGTGGCATTGCACAACACAATGGATAGATAGTTTACTTGCGTGACAATTTACTTGTTCAGTGGGTCATGTAGATATCCTCTCTATAACGGTTTAGCCATAGTGTTTGGCTTCCAAACAACTCATAACTAAATAAAACAGGCTGTGTGACAATGAAGAATGCCAATGATCACCCAACTGTGTGCCAGCAGACAGCTAGATTATTTTCCTTTGAAAATCTCTTGGAAATCTGAATGTTTTTGTCATGTCTTAATAGGGCAATCCTAATTTTTTATACATGATGTATCTTGTCCATTTTATAGACAGGGAACAAAAAGGAGCAGACGAGTGTAAGGGATCAGGTAACAGAATGAGCCGGATTTGCACTCGGGTCACTTGCATCAATTTAGACAATGTGTATCACTCTGAAATACATGAAGGGTAAATATATGTGTCAGAGTTTACATTCTGCTAGCAAAGTGTCTTTGAATGTGGCATGAGAGTGCTGCTTCACAGAAAAAGGGGGACAAATAAATGCAGGAGTGTTACCGAGAGATAACTAAAAGAGAGCACACACGCTTACACTCACACTTCCACCGTTCTTGTTTAGGTTTCAATGATTCTGTCAAAATCATAAGAGGCACTTCTCTATTTGAGGAACAACTGAAGTCTCAAAGCACATGTAAAACATGCATAATTAGTGTTCATTTTCTCCCAGTAAATGACACGACTCGCTGGCGGGGTAATGGTACCTTAGGTGAATGGGTATTTCGCCGGATGTGATAATACCTGGATGATGGTTGTTCACTGATTGTGAATGGGCAAGTAAGAGGTGTAGATTTACTCACCAAAGCGAAGTCTTTGTTCAGGATCATTTGTTCCATCAGAGAGGATTCATTGTGGAAGAGGTGAGGCTGCATATGACTCCACATATGAGGAAACCACCAGAACTCATCAACATATTTCAACAACAGATCATCTCCATCATCTTCCTCCTGTGTACCTACACAAACAAACATCAGCTCATTAGCATACTGTGGATTTCCTTTGGGCCTGTGGAATTCCTAAATGCCAAAATCTTGAATTCCTAAAACTCTTAGTCAGTTTCTAACGGCATCATGGAAGAACAAATGTCACTTCTATTGCAGTATCACTTCCACCACTGCTCAAACATTTATTTAGTTTAATAGGATTCTGTGGTGGAAATGATCATGAGGGAAATATAATTTTATACTAATTTGTACTGCTAAAGCTAACTGAATAGTTTCATAGTATTTATCTATGCATAGCATTTTATGTATTCTTATACAATTAAATATTTTTACTTTTTATATAATTTGACGAAATAAGATTTGATTGGATATTATGCTACACACACACACACACATTTGTTTCTGTGAATTGCGGGGACTTTTTTACATATTTCATTACTTTAACTAAATTAACAAAACTTAACCCATACTTAAGTATAGGGACCAATTCATATTTCTCACTATTAACTAGTTGGTTATTATCATGCCTATTATTAACATATTGGCTGTTTATTAATACTTATAAAGTACATATTCTGGATGGCTATATTCTACATCCGTAATCCTACCCTATACCTAAACAAACTTAACAACTACCTTACTATTAATAAGCAGCAAATTAGGAGTTCACTGAGGCAAAAGTTGCAGTTAATACTATTTTAATAGAGGAAATTGGACCTTAAAATAAAGTGTGACCAATGAAATAGAAATACTTAAACTTAAACTTATTGAATATTTATATACTTATTTAATTTTATTAAATTTAATAGGTTAACAAGCAACACTTAAAAATAAAGCTGATTTAAAATAATAACACTGGTCTCTTCCTATGTACGTGGCTCTTGTCCAGAAATAAGGTACAATTTGCAAAAGTAATCAGTGACTCTAATATTAACTCAATTTAATATTATCACACACACAAACACACACACACACACACACACACTTCAAAAATAGAACATGATTAACCAGAGAAACTTCAGAGTTGCTATGGCAGAGTTCTGTTACCATGCCAGTCAGAATATTACAAAACACCTTTTTATAGCAGTGTGATTATGTATGCTTTAACCAATTAGGATTTACATTTTATCTTTTAACACAGTTTATCTTTTAACACACACAGTTACCTGTATGGAAGAATTTCCCAGAAAATCCCAGGTTAAAGGTGAAGTTAGAAATGTACGACCTCAGCATGTTCTGTGTTTCCAGAAGAGCCTGGAAGATAAAAACATCAAACATTAGAAGCTGAAGATTGCACTGTTGACTGCCTGTCCACTGCTCAGTACATGTCCATTTATCTATTATATATCAATCAAATATAATATACACCACAATATTGAACTTTTTGAATTAACATCATGCGGTAGTCTATGTGCTCACAGTCTGAGTATATGCGTATAAGGATGTGATCGATCTTTCCCGGATGAGTAATGGCATTTGGGTTTGGCAGGTGCCTCATTGCAGCAGTTCCAATAAAACAGTCTCATATATTTCTAGCCTAAGACACCATGCAAATACAATCAATATCTGTCTGACAACTGACAGTGAGTGTGAGCGTGTATGTCACTGTTTTGTACGATATATGGCAATATCGCAGAAGGAAGGAAGGGGCGTGTTGACTGACTTAGACGGTGTCATCAAATCATTACTCACAGAGCTCGGGAAGATATGCTGACACACACTCTGGCGCACAGGCAGACACACACGGACGGGACCCAGGAGACAGGTGTAATATATTTGATTTTATCCTCCAGTGACAGTGTGGCAGTTATCTCTGATGACATTTTGGTAATTAATTCCATTTACATTCAACTACACATCAGCAACAAAATCAGCACAGGTACTCGCATCCTGGTAATCGAATCAGCTCGCCCACGTGACAGTGCGCCAGTGTGTGTGCGCTTTGCATCCTAACCTAATAGAGTGGCATTTTGATCTAGTGCTCATTAATTTAAAATGATCTGGCCTCATCTAATTCAATGTTCATGCCGTAATGTGATATTACTAAAACTGAGGCTTTTGGTGAGATGCCTTTTTGAATATTGATCCGAGTGTGTTATGTGTCTTTCGGGAGGTTCAGCCTGATGTTTGATGCTTCATGGCTCAGGAAGCAAGGTAAAGGGGAGTGGGTACGATAAAAACTGTGAGTAAGTTACACCAACTCTTGCATCAAGGTATCTGTTTTTTTTTATGTGATCATATAAACAGGAAGTATTAATCAGTATTCAAGCACATGGCAAAAGAAATTTGATGTAGAAAAATTTTCACTCAGAAATTGCTAATACATTTTGCAAATAATTACCAAGAAACATCAAGTAACACACTGGATTAAACATAACATTTTTATGTTAATATACATTTTCTTTTTTTTACATCTGAAGTTTTAATGACTTCTTTGCTAAAACATTTGATTGGTTTCAGCAACATATATGAATTCAAATTAATTTATTGCCATAACGCCCTTTAAAATGGTTTATAATATTTGGAATTAATAAGATGACCTAAAGGAGTGGTTTTTTTTTTACATCTGGGCAGGCAAGAACATGATGAACATGCCCCCAGAGAGTTCTGCCAGCAACCTGTTTCTTAAATATTAAACTACGGTATTATATATATTATAATTTTTTTTAGTCTACCTACAGTATATGTTTTAAGATTTTTTTTTTTTTTTTTTTTACAATGCTTAAAATTTTAAAAACTTTTTTTTTGTGAAAATCTTTTGATATTTGCTGTTTGTGGCTGACCCAATTTTTCAATCAAAATGTACAATATAAATATTTACAATGTAAATATTGTAAGAATATTTACATAATACAAATATAATAAAAATGTATATAAGTAGTAAAAAGCATCAGAGTCAAACTCTGTGTGGTTTATTTTATATTAATATGCATGTAAAATAAAAATGTAAAAAATTAAATCATAAAAGAAAGGAAGACAATAAATATTTTATAATTAATAAATAGATTACAGCTGAATATGAAAGATAAGACATAATGTATGTGGAATTTGACTTTACTTGAAAATTTCAATTGATCAGTTCATCAAAAAAGCCATATTTTTGTGGCATTCTTTCATACACTTAATTTTGAATTTATCCAATGAGAGTCTTGTTTTAACCAATGATAATAGACGCCTTAAAAAGTGACAACAAACGGGACCTCATCTTACCCTGCAAAATGTAGATGGGGTGTATTGTGTTGCAGGAGTGAGAGGGAAGAGCTCAAATAAAAGAAAGAGAGAGAACACATTTAATATTGATGTGGGAATCTGGGATGTTGGGAATCTGACATCATAAGATAAGAATGCCAAGTGCAGGAGAGATGGGAGGGGAATGACAGGATGAGAGAAGAGAGTGAACCTGAAATGGATGACAGAAGGAAAAAAGAGATAGAGCTATTCTAGGAGATTTTTTAGACACAAAGTTTCCTGTTCTCTAAGCAAGCTGTGACATGCACACACATGCATAAATGGCAAAACTCTTCTAAAATGTGCCTCTAAAATAGCAACACAAACAACAAACATATCTGAAAAGTTACCGAAACTTCCTCAGCTTATTTCTACAGTCTGCATTTGCATCCACTGTCAGGGTCCTCTTGATTAAAATGCAACAAACTGAGCTAAATGAATTATTTAATGGTTAGGTTTTAAACAGCTCAGTCTTAAATCGATTCCTTACATTTACTGCGCACACTTCAAAAGAGTGCACATGAATCATTAATGCATTAATAAGCCAAAGAAGCAGCTTCATAATGGCATAGTTCTGATGCTTCCCGTCAGTTTGGAGATGCAGTGCACACTGTCACAAAGAGCTAAAATGTTTAAATTTTTAATAATATGTGTTTTATTGTAATTTATAATAACCAAAACCTCCACATTCTTTACCCCAGATATTATTTCGGGTTTTGAGGTTTTAGGGTAACTGTAAATGTTGAGCCTTTGGCTAGGACTACATTTTTATAAACCAGTCTTTTGGGTCTCACTCCAGGCATAGTTTATGGTTAAGGGTGTTTATGGGGTACAGCATATGATTTTTTGTTGAGAAGGTTCTTCCAGGACAAACAAACAATGTTAAGTCTGTGAACCTACTTAACACATTGTGCAAAGCATTCACATGTACTGGATTTATAACAACAGTTTTGCACTGGGTGTGAATTACAAGGAGGTTTAGGAAGGACTAGAGGGATCTGGTTCATCTAATTAAAGAGGAAACCTGATAAAACTGATTTCAAAATGAATGATTAAAAAAACATATATGCTTAGCAGCCTGAATTTGACATTTTAAGTTTAAATAGCTTGTAAAGCTTTATATAATTAATATATATCATATTATAACAATACAATATAATTTCATCCACTCCTAAGAGTCATACTATTGACATTGCCTGAGCTGTCTAATATATAAATGCATAGAACAAAATGTCATGAAAAAAATCTAGATAAGAAACCACTAAAAAAGTAACCACAAACGTTTTAAACCTTCAGAAGAACATGACTAACCTTCAAAGGCTGTGTCCTGAAAATGGATTTTATTTAAACTACAAATAAACAGTAAATATCTGCAACCTCATATTTATTATTTGATTTTATGTAATCTAACTTACGTTTTTAGCATTATTATGTTAAAATATGCTGCTTTAATAAACAAAAGGGTTAACATATTTATAGTTTGTTATTCAACACCACTCTTAATCTTTATAATCTATAAACATCAGAAAAACATATACTGTCTCTAATGTTTCTAACTAGCCAAAAAAAAAAAATTTTTTTTTTGCAGTTTTCTTGAATAACTCAAGTGTATGAGGGGAAAAATATCGAAAATATACATCAACAAATATTTGTAACTTGTAAATACCAATATCAGCCACTAGGAATGGGTGTTTCTTCCAAGATTAAGACTGGTATCACTTCTATGGCCTGCACTAATCCAGATGCTGTGTCTGGATGCTTGTGGCATTGAAAAATTGCCATTGGCTTTCAGAAAGAAACACACATACACAAAAGCCTCATTTCCACACTTATAAGCTGTCTTTGCCAGCTTCAATTTGAGATCACACCCAATTGAGCTCATTTTTAAACTTATTGTCTTTGGTTGACCTAAAATGCCTTGGATGAACTGAAGTGGTGGAATCACTTGTTTGAATTCATTAATCAGCCTAATAACTAACCACACACACTCTCATCCACTGAGCTAGTAATCAGACAAAGTAATCAGAGCATACAATGATACGTTTTCTTTAAGGAAAGTGCATTCTACTGACTTTTTCTCCACAGAAATTTAATCAGTGCCCTTAAGACGTAATGGAGAGATGTATAATTCACTTGCTCAATGCAGGTGTGCAATACAAAGGGACAGTTTCATAAGACTTTTTTGCTGAATTGTCTTTAACTGAAGGCAATGTTGAAATAAAAGTCCAATATTCTTGCATAAAATAGACTTCATTAATATAATGCTGGAGAGTTTCATAAAAACAATTTTTGAAAAGTAATATTTAGGGGCTTCTTTTCCTGGAGCAACACTGTTAATTAATCAAATTCTTTGCCATTTGCTTCATATCAAACACTGCTACATGACAGAAACTAATGAAAATTGTCTTTTTCATTTTATCAAATGTTAAGTAAATACTTAAACTTATTTAATAATGGACGATGAAAAATAAAAAAAAACCCATCTGAATAGTATACTAATCATGCTGGCCTTCGTTATGTTCATATCCATTAGACTGTTGCACAAATTGCTTCTAGGCAAAAAATATAATAGCAAATAGCATACAATTAATTTATATAAAATGTTTGAAACTGAAGTTTACTCATTAACAAATGTGGATATGTCACACTTTCTTTACTGAAAATATTATTTGTTATTGTATATACGTCGTGTTTACAAAGCAAAAAAATATTTGAGGCAAAGTTTATTAGATATTGTTAAACAGAAGGTTAAAAGAGACAGTCAATGTGTCAAACTGTAAGTCTAACAGTGAGTTCATAGTGTTTAGATCCTCATAAAACAACAGTGAGGGGGAGAAAGGGACTGCTAACCAGATTTAATCAGATTGACTGGATTTTATTAGACTGAGGCGTAAGCAAATTACATTTAAAGATTGTCAAAACACCTGTGCTCCATTTAATTTCTCACACACATGTAGAGACACACAAATGTCTCGTCTCATCCTTCACTCTTTCATCCGAACACTTATTTTTCTCTCCTCTCTTCTCGCGTCTCTCTGCTGACATTGAGGCCTGATCAGGGAGAAGATAGAGTGACAGAGATGCATGTTAATGACCTGAAAGCACTGATCGATTCCTCACAGGGGAGAGATAGAGAGAGGGAAGGAGGGAGAAAAGAGTGAAAGTGGTGGAAGGAAGGAGGAGGGGACCTGTTGAAATGCTGACAAATAGCTGGAGACATCTGGGCAGGCAAGAAGATGAACATGCCCCAAGAGAATGAAAGAGAGAGAGAGTGAAAAAGAAAGAGAGAGACAACCATTTCTAGATTTCTGCTAGCAACATGTTTCTTAAATATTAAACTGACAAACCAATCTATCTATCTATCTATCTATCTATCTATCTATCTATCTATCTATCTATCTATCTATCTATCTATCTATCTATCTATCTATCTATCTATCTATCTATCTATCTATCTATCTATCTATCTATCTATCTATCTGTCCGTCTGTCCGTCCATCCATCCAACATTATATCTAGTTTACCTCAGCCAGTTTATGTTAGGTCTGTGTTTAGTGACTTTCTAAATCCATAAAGCTCAACATGGTCTGTTGTGGATCAAATATGCTTTTCAAAGGCAGACTATGTGCATACGTATACATAAGTGTGCATACACCAGAGGATCTGGGAAAGACTCCACATGTAATATTTTTGGACATGAAATCATTGCTTATTCCTGAGACCATGAGAAAAAGGAGCATGCGCATATATAGTACATGCCTATTAATCTACCTCAGTGAAGTCACATTCTCAGATTACTGGAGGAAAAATGGTACTTTTATATCTGTCAATTATTATTTCATTTTTTTATGTTTGACTGTGTGTTTATGTGTGCATTCTTTGTGTCCTATTTTACAGTTTTTTCAGTCACAAAACTACTTGTACAACCTCTACATCATCTAGTCATTTATACACATCATAAAACCAGTCTCTCATTCTTTTGAACAAGTTGCGATTGCTTTTGTACATTCATGCAATTGATTACGCACATTTATCTGTGGTTTCCTACATTATTAGTTGCTAATGTCATGTCGCTCAAAATGTATTATACAGTTTTCTGTGCAATAGTCTTACCCCTCAAAATATCTAGTCGCTAGTTCATCGTATAAGTCATTAAATGCAAAATGGTTAATCTAGTTGTCATAAACTGCATTTTTTTTTTTTTACACATTATTATTAGACTTTTTTGTCAATTTGGCATGAATTGTGCAAGTGAATCTCGACTAATGAAGAGAATGTAGATGATAAACCATTTCTCTGAAATAGCTCAAAGGTTCATCTCATGGATCTTCAGTTGGAAAGCTTATACTGTAAAGACAGAGGACAACACAAGAGTTACAAATTCTGAAAATGGACTTACATTCATCTTTGTGCCCATATTTCTTTTTCCTTTTCTATAACAAAATGACATTGTAAAGGTTTTTTTGTATTATTTTTTTTTGGTCAGACCACTAGTAAAAGTGTAACTGGGAATCCTATCCAGTCTCTTTCAATCAATAGCCCACATACCGTAATGTTTAAATTTGTACTTTTGAAATGGATATATGGCATACATAAGCATATGGCACATTGTTCAATACAGTATTTTACCTTTATCAGAACATACCTTTAGAGTACACTGTTATATTGACAACAAGGCTAAGCAATTTGACGGTCTTATCCGTAAACTATGACACAAGGACTTGTCATTCTGATGGCAATGACATGTTCATTGCCACAGATATTTATTTTTAAGAGATGAACTAAGGATTTTTGAGCAAGAGACTCGCTTTTGCAGGTAATCCATTGTGTTTTGCTATTTGTACGAGTTGTTTTGAGAAATGCACTTACTGTTTTGCAAATCTCAAGGATGATTCGAGAAATGTGCCAAAGCAACTGAGAAAAACTATAAAGATCTAAGTGCATGGTCTAAAGTGCACATGGCAGGTGCACTCAGGGTGTGTTCGAATCCACTTTTGCTAGTTTAATGACGGGAAATTGTCTGAACGGGTTGTCAATATTCTCTTAATGAGTAATGTGTGTTTTTTGGGCGTAACGTGCAATAAACCAGTCAGAGTCTCATCTTCCATTCCCTTTAAGAGACAGTTGCGCTCATGCCATGACGGATTTGCTATTTACATGGCAGAACTGGTAAGTACAGAGCGCGTCTCCAGAGAGGAAATGGAGGTGCTCGTGCACAAGGAAATAGGAAGCCTAAAGGCTGATTTATACTTCTGCGTCAGTCCTACGATGTAGCCTTTACGCCATAGGCTATGCATCAGTTTTCATTTATACTTCTGCATCGTTGTCCTGGTTGACATGCAGTACACATACAAACCGCTAGTCTGTAGTGTCCATGGGCATGTTGCTGGTGTAACTCGCAGATCACAACAAAAGCCGAAGAAGAAGCGGCTCGTCGGAGAAGCATTATAGCCGTGACGGTAGCAAATGAATATCAAATCATTAAATCATTATTTAAAAATACTAAAAGGAGACAACAACGAAACAAGAGAAGATGGCATTCTTTCAGTCTCCACGAGGACTTGTATCATGGCAGATCAACATTGTTGGTCGCGGACAACTATTGATGTATAATGCTATGTAGTATAATAAATGATAAGAATTGATATGTTTTTTCTTTGCTTTGTTTTATTTTACATTAAACAAATGCTAAAATATATTAAAGTAGACATAAACACGCACAAAACTCAAGTACATACGGAGACCAATCACAGTGCTTGCAATCCGCATAGAATTGACGCACTGTTACTTTTTTTGAGAGGTGCACGTCAGGCTACGGCATACTACACATAGCGTATGGTGTAGGTTCGATGCAGAAGTATACATTGGGCTTGATTCAGATACATGCGATGTCTATCCATTATGACATGTAGGCATTTTTATATTTATGTAGCCTACACAATAATATTCTTTTGCATTGTAATTCTTTGATTTGTAATATTTGGCATATTTGTGTGCTGCTGTGCATCCCTGCTTTAATAAGCAGCATGTATGCACATTGTGGACCTTCATATACTAACAAGCTCTTTAAATAACAAAGAAAAAGACAGACTTTAGACCAGGTTTGAGTTGGTCCATGGCACAGTCTACTTTCAGTTACTCAAAATAGCAACGCACCAGCAATGCACCTGAACACACCTCGTTTTCAGACCAGAATTCCCATGAGCCCACAAATGGACGCAAATGCATTTGCTATTTAAACAACGCAGCGCAGGGCGGGAAAATGGGAATTGTGTTGGGCTGAAACTAGCAAAAACACCAGGTGTATCATAGGGCCCTTTATTTTTGGCAACACGGTTCATTCGTTATGCATATACAGTATACAAAGCATGTTAAATCCTATTGATGTCATGAGGAGCAGAAGAATACAGCAGGAAGATGAAGCCATTGATGTAGGATTGTGTGTGATATTGGACTGCTTCCTGTAGAACCAAAAGTGGTCTTCCTCAAGAAAGCTGAATAGTTTTGTAAGTTGCATATTTTCCCTGCAACTAAAAGGTATAAGTATTTAAATTGCAGTGACTGGTTCTAATATATATATATATATATATTAGGGCTGTCAAATGATTAAATTTTTTAATCAAATTAATCAGAATTTTCAGTGGATTAATCATGATTAATCACTATTTGCAATTACACCTGAATCCAAACCATTTTTTTTTTCTGAAATGAATACCAAAAGATAAATAACAGGACACAGATACAGAATTTTCATGTATTGATTCATCAATATGTGGTTCTTTTTTTTTCTGAATTTCAAAAGTTTAACATTTACTTAGATCAAATTTACCTGAGCACTATATCAAACCATGCCATTTAACTACAGATAGTGTAAGAGTTTTAGGTGAACCAGTGGTTAAATATAGCCACATATCTATGAAATTATGCATAGAGAAACTCGAAAGAATGAACTCAGAAACACAAACATGCGCCCTCTGCACTCTGGGCACTCTTGTTTTTGGGATATGTTAATTTGCTCTGCCACAATACTTTAGGATCGATATTTTCACGTTCTGAAGGCTTCAAGTGCCAGTAAAACCAAGTAAAAATGCAAATGCTTTTTCAAACAGCTGTAATTTTCGCTGCATTGCATGTAGGTGTTCTGCGCATGGGCAGTGTGAAACACAGGACGCTATAACAGGAAGAAGCTCCAGCGTATCAGCTTGGCACGAATGTATTTGAGAGTAACTGGGGTAAAACCTTAAGCTTCATCTGTGTTTTCGTCACAGCGCTCGCCGCTGTTTTTTACTATCTTGAGAATTCAGAGATCGACGAGACTTTCCTGACCTAAATAATGTGTCACACTGCGCATGCGTGAAATGCGTTAAAAAATTTGACGTAATTAACGACAAACAACTAATTAACGTCGTTAACGCGCTATTTTTGACAGCCCTAATATATATATAAAACACGTCCATAAGATAACCATTTCATGATCATGTCACAAAACATTACATTATTCATTTAGCTAACTTACAATTGCTATATGTCAGAGTTTGCACGCCTCTGGAGCAACTAAGGGGTTAAGTGTCTTGCTCAGGGACACATTGGTGTCTCACAGTGGATTCAAACCCAAGTCTTTCACACCAAAGGCATGTGTCTTATCCACTGTGCCATCAATACCCCAAATAATTCACAGGCCCCATCCAAGATCAAACTCACGATCCCTGATTTACAAGACCAGTACTCTAAACACTGAGCTATGGAGTCTCATCTTACTAAAGAATTACCTTACTTAAAGGTACCTTACTAAAAAGTAATTCTTCTTCTTTTCTTTCTTTTTTTTATTATATATTTTATATGTATATATATATATATATATATATATATATATATATATATATATATATATATATATATATATATATTTTCTTTCTTCTGTTAAAGCATACTGGACTGTGACATCAAAACCAAAGCATACACTGAACCATAATTTTTGTGTACTATTACAGCCAGTGATTACATGTTCTTATGGAAAACAGCAGACCTGACATGTGATATTCATGCAGCCCCTAGTGAAAAATAAATATGTATTTGAAATACATTTATTTCATGCTAATTATCCTACAAATACATTTACATATGTATGTACTTAATAAAAATACCATGCAATGTTACTTTTTTGTAAACTAAACTGGTATACTTAAAGCCTGCTAAATTGAAACAACTAATTTTGTACTTAATGCACTCTAATTGTGCAGATGTAGTGCTAGTGCTAGAAGTATATTTGAATGTGCTAAAGTGGAACTATATCAAGTATTCTCCAGGTAAACTTTAAATACTGAGATTATTCAAATATCACACAATCCTCATCAGTATTGACATTAAATCACATTGTATGCTTAATATTAAGAAATGTGCAGTATATTTTTTATATCAAAGTAAGTAAGTCTCAAGCTATATGTCAGTAAATATATTAATAGATTTGAACTTAGTATGAAATAAATTTAATAATGTGTTACTAGGTACATACCGTATTGGGTGGATAGGTGATAAATCAACTACTCTGCAGAAGGACTCAACTGGACTGACTACAGTGCTTTAGACAAAAAAAAAATCAAACTCCAATAAACAATCAAATTACTTATCAAAGATGCAAACATTGTTTTTTTTGCCTCTGAAGTTGCATTCAAAATTCACTTGGCTTAGAAATCTGAGGAGGCACGTGCCCACTCAGTTTGAATGGACATGATTCTTCTGACGCTGTTACGATTATATTGTGTTCACAGATGTACTGTAGGTGGTTGAATGTTTTTAACAGAACTTTCCTTCAGAGAGTTATAGCTGCAACAGAAAACACTCCATCTGACCTGTGATGCAGTGGAAACGACAGCTTTGAATAATGTGTATCTTTCTTGCTTACACAGGGGCATCTCTACAACAGGACTTTAACACATCTGCCCTAAATGCACAAAGCACTGCAGGCTCTTTTTGGGGTAAGATCTGGATTAGAAGGGGCATGAACCCTGACACAGATGCAGAGAGGACGAGTGTCAACGAGATAATGCATTTTTTAGCAGGCAATTGCTAAAGCTTGTACATTTATATTAGTATAAAAAAGGGGGGATATGAAGAATAAGAAGACAAAAATAAAGGTGGAAGAGAAGTAATGCTGGCAAAAAGAAATAATCCCACACAAATGCCAAACATATTGTTGTCACAGCAACACTCTTTTCTCAGCAACACAGCTTTCTGTTTCCCCTCCCTCTTACCACCCTTTTTCTGTTTATCTCTGTTTATCTATCCATGAATATTTATACTGGCATCTTATCTTAGCAAAACTTTATTAAAAAACAAAAAAAAAAACAAATATAACCTACTCTACTGGGCCAGAGCCTTCAAATATTTTCTTTTACTTTTTTTTTTGCAATAAATTTAACATTTTTAAATATGTCAACCGGCTGAAACTGCAAGAAAGATTTTTATAGTCTTGGAATATAAAGCCCACAATGCCCTCTACTAAAATATCGGTTTATCAAACAAATTGTAAGTCTGATTCTGAGTCACTTTGGATGAAAGCATCTGCCAAATGACTAAATGTAAATGATTCATTTTAGTGAGACAGTTTCTTTCAGACAGTTCATTCTGAAGAACTGGTACAGAAATACATTCATTTATTCAATTGGAATGTATGCCTTCTTTTATATAGTGAAATGAAAAAATACATTTTGTTAAACACTGCTATTTCTCATTATGTTTTCAACTCCAATATTGCATAATTTTCAGTTTTATAGGTTTAGTGTAAATCGATGAGTATCAATATACTGAGGTTGGTGCCCTAATTGATCTTGTTTTTTTTTTTTTTTTACATTTACAGATAACCCCCTTATCTTCAATGTAGTTGCTTTGAAAAAAGAAGCTACTTTTTGTTATTTGCAAAAACATTTCTTAAGGGTAGCTTGTCTGTATTTTAAGTTTTATGTAGCTTGGCAAATAGCTTCCCGAACACGGCTCATAATGTGTCAAGTGTGAGAGGACACACATGTGTGAGTGTGTTGCTGACGTAAGTGTGCGGCTGAAAATGAAGACAGCTGCTTAGCAACCTCCGTAGCCCTTTAACGGAAACACACATACACCAGCTCCATCTTACTCAAAGCAGAAATATCATTGGATCAATACTTTCTGAAAATAGGTCTGGTGTTTGAGTTTTTCTCTGGTTGGTCTGTATTTGACCTCCTGAAGCTCAGATTTAACATCAGACTGATGCTTCAGTTTCAATCTGCTTTAAAAGTGTCAGGTTCACATGAGTTTCAAACTACCATTTTACAACATTCTTTAAGTCTGTCGACTTGTTAGCATAATGCAGCACAAACTACACAATCAAGCACAATTTACGAAATCTCTGTTCAGCAGAGTCTGTTTATACACAAGAAAAAAGGAATTGCCACTGAAATTGGGACTTTGCCACAAATGTAGTCTAAGAAACAGGTGGCTGTCCAAGTTCGTGTGTGCACTCATTTTTTACTTTTTTTTTTGCCTTTATTTAGACTTAGATTGGATTGGACAGGAAGCAAAGTGGAAAATGGGGGATGGGACTGGAAGAAAACATAATCTGGTACTCGAACCAGGTCACTTAAAGTACATTTCTCACACGCTCTGTGAGAAAAAAAGAAAGCAATTCCTCATTTTCCGCTTCATCATTGGCTGTAGTCATTGTTGCTACAGTACATTTCTGTAATTTGTTTTCTCACTACAAGTTTATGCACCAATAATACTAAACATTAGGATTTTGATATGTGTCAAAAATACCAGAATTAATCACTGAACAAATGCAAATAAATTTGTAGCATAACTATTACTAAAAACTGTTAGTTCTACATTCACAGATGGCATGAACCACCCACAGTGGAAAGAAAACTGGAAAAGCACTTGCTCAATCTGGCAAACATCACAATAATCCAAGTACACGAGAAATCCACACAACTCCATTCAGTCCATCAGTTAACATCTTGTGAAGCAAAAAGCTGTTTGTAATAAACATTCATCAATAAACTGTTGTAACTTCACACCATTGCTTCAGGCTAGACTATTCCTCGATACTCAAAACAATAAAGTTATCTGTTTTATTGCATTCTCCAGTGAAAAGGATATCTAATCTAAATAAGGAGAGACATTTACACTGTTTAGAAGTGAACACAGTCCAAAACTGTAGACTTCAATATGAGGACAACAGGGGATTTACTTTTTTCTGAAGGATGCATCATTATGGATTATGGAATTTGAAAACTTTAAATGGTTTAAAGTTAAAATGCCTTTGTGATGGATTTGTTTCTTATACAAACACTATTATTCACTTCACACACACTTTACCTTAACAGATGGACTGGAGTGGTGTGAATTGCATGCGGAGTATTTTGATGTTTTTCTAAGTCTTTTGTTCTGCCATTCTGATGGTACCCATTCACCGAAGAGGATCCATTGTTGAGCAAATTATGTGTTTCTAAATTTCTCCAAATCTGCTCCCATGAAGAAACAAATTCATCTATGTCTTGAATGGTCTGAGATTGATTACATTTTCAGGATTTTTTTTTTTTTGGTGAACTATTTCTTTAACTCCCTTTAAATCACTTTTTCTCTCTTCAGAAGTTTCTGTAACGGAAATGAGTGGCTGTTCTGTTCTTCTCTCTCATTTCCCTTGTTTTCTAACCCATTTGTGTGTATGTTTGAGCTGGTGTGTGAAAGGAAGGCTTCAGGAGACACTTTGATTCTGCTCTCTGTCTCTGTCTGAATGTGTGCAGGTATAGCTTTGATATTGTGATTCTGTTCACTGTGATTCTGTCTTACTGTACATGCTGAAGTCAGTGTGGAGTTGAAGAAGTGGCAGCTTTGACTTTAATCCTCAGCTACAGTATATGCTGCTTCAAAGCCAAGAATCAGACTCACCATGCAGGCACACACACACACACACACACACACACACACATACACACACAATGACCTGCTTTAAGTGAGCTAGGACCACAAGATACAGTGTAGCTAGCAGTCTCGATATTTATGCATTTGCTTTGAAATTAAAAGAGCGATTTGATTAAGAGAAACCATTATTTTGACCAACTATACCAATTAGCCATTGCCAATTAGAATTCATGCAAGATGTCAAATACAATCAAAATCTAGTTAAACAACAATGAATTCATTCCATGGTTTTCCACAACTGTAAGCATAGCAATAAACTGTAATAACGTAATACAATTCATAAATACTCATATAGTTTAAGTTCAGTACACATGCTGTCACTTACACAACTGCCTTACACACACAACTGAAATGCCATGTTATACAATCATCAAACACAAGGTCACTTTAACTGCAATTTCAGCAGAATCTCTGCTTGGGGAATCCACACACTCACACACACACACACATAAAGTGAGGGTAAATCCCTTTTGTGTTTGTGAGTGTGTGCAAATGTGCATCAAGTCATTTATCACTGGTGTCCCCTGTTTTTTCAGCCTGCCCCATGGGCTGATGGGAGATATGGCAAGCAGTCACTGAGAGTGACATTCTAATCTACAACACCTACATCTAGAGCTCACATGGTTCCTTTCTCTTTCACTCTGGCTCTTGTTTTTTCTCTCTCATCGTTACACCCTCTACAAATACATGAGATGAGCCTATTCCAACAAAAGTCAAGAAGTATCTGTTGTATGATTGTTACACTAGTCTAACAGAGAAAAGTAAAAGTATTTTGTGATATTTCACAAACCAGTGGTTCTCAACTGGTTTTGCTTTAGAACCCAAAATAGATTTAATTTAAGTGAACTCATATTTGACATGGTTTGGGTGTGTTTTGTTTTAAGCTGTTTTACTTAGTTTTAGAGAATTAAGTTGTTTTCTTCCACAAAGCAGCTTCTACTAATACACAGCAAAATAGGCAATGTTTTCTTCCCCCTTAAAAGGTCATTACTCTACTAGTGTGTGATTATATGATTAGTTGCATTATACAGTATTTTTGGTATTTAGCATTGTTTATTCCATCCTGAATCTATCAGAACACCCTCATATCCCAATGTTGGTTTACGACCCACCAGTTAAGAACCATGGGTTTCCATTGATTATCTGTTATCTGCGATTTCATTCACCAGGCTTAGTATCGGCCTTTCCACACACATGCACAAACACATGCACCTGTTCTAGATTTCTGGAACAGCCCACAATAGACAGTTAGAGGCTAACAGTGGCTAAAAACAATGGCTGGTGGATCAAAACCTTCCCACTTCTCTCCCCCATCACTACACGCCTTGTTTTTCCCCAGTATCCTCTGGGAATTTTCCGCTGACATTTCCAGTCGTGCACCAGAGCGACTAGCTCTAATTCTCTCCCTGAGCACCCCCTCCAGAACCTCCAGATTACCACTGGCTTATTTGCCAGGTCTAAATTAGCTCTGACCAATCGGGAAGAATTTGACAGTGCACATTCTTAGCTAGCAACATCTGGGAAAGTGTCACGTGTTTAGACACCAACCTTTCTCAGAGAATTTAAGATTCAGAAATTAAATGTGTACCCATGCTAGGTATAAAGGTATCACACTGTTTATAGAGTCTTTTTGTTTGAAATCAGAGGGATAGTTAACATGGAAATGACCCATAAGGAGAAAGTATAAAGAATGTGCAATTCCTGTGTCGAGTGGGTTTAATATTTTAAAATGTGACAAAGATGTGTGAATGTTAGGTACCTCATTTATAATTGCCCTTATTAAATATTTATGGGAGCGTCACAGACATATGAAGAGAGACATGCGTATACTCAATTTGTACTTACCAACATG
Source organism: Carassius gibelio (assembly GCF_023724105.1). Taxonomy (NCBI): domain Eukaryota; kingdom Metazoa; phylum Chordata; class Actinopteri; order Cypriniformes; family Cyprinidae; genus Carassius; species Carassius gibelio. The sequence continues at coordinate 12,798,245 of NC_068396.1, forward strand.
TCTATTTAAATGTTGTAAAACTGCTTAACAAATGCGTTAACAGAGTTTAACCCAAAAATTATGGAATCCATTTAGACTTAGATTTAGTGTGCGTTTAGGGCTCTGAGCTTTGCCATTTTCAGATCTGGAACCTTTTTTTGGTGACGGTCTTTAAATGCTCTGTTAATCATTAAAGTGAGTCACAATGTACTGCCATTGTACTGAATTTCCCCAAGTGGATATTCATTAAAATTGCATTCATTTTATTTTATTTTAATCTGTTCCTCACAAAAGCTTGAGAAGACTTTAAGAAGTTGTATGGATTACATTTAAGGGGTTTTCTGTCCTTTTAACAGCCCACTACAAACTTTGGAAAGAGCTGTGTAGCCATTCCTTAAAAAAAAGAAAAGAAATAAGAAAACAGGTTTGGAACAAAATCAG